>NC_084741.1:67821485-67971892 GCF_033978785.1 Entelurus aequoreus | reverse complement strand
TTTGACTCTAACAAAAGAAAAAGACCAAAAACAAAAGCCCACTACACTTGTTCTCAGGAGGATGTTGTAAAAAAAAAATATTGCATCAAAATAGAGCGCTATGAAGGAGGATTATGTGAAAAGACAAGAGAAAAAAGGTTTGGACACTAAAAGATGACATCACACTATGAATATAGTAACAGACTTGCACCACAGCCTGCTTTGCTGCAGTGCAGCTTCATTCCTTTCGTGCTTTCAAAAATCGAATTCCATTGCTGGAGGAGACGTGAGAGGCCTATTAATAACTCACATTTTTCCACACTGCCGCACTTTATCATCCGGTGTAAACCGCAGTCTGTCGTCAGGAAGGAGAGCAGCGTGACGGTGCGTCGTCAATGCAAAAGGTCAGAAGTGACACTAAAAGAGGCGGGAAGGCGACCAATCAATACAGTCAGATACACACTGATGACTGGAGGAGTGTGCTTGTGAGCGCTAGCCTGTGATTGAGAAGACAATCAATAATAAATCTCAGGGGAGAACAAGGTCAAAGGTTTAGAGAAGAGCTACCTGCTGGTTTGCAAAATGAACGAGCACAAATGAAAAGCTGTGTGGCGCTCCCACACTAACCACAAACATCATGGGCGCACAAACCGCCCCAAAAACAAACACACCAAAAGACAAACCCCTCCGATGTGAACTGTGTGTTAGTGAAATGGGGTCTGTAGGGTTCAAAACTTGACTTTCTGGTTGTGTGGGCTTATAAAAAATGATTGATGACGACACTCACTTGAAGAACATTACGCAACTCTTTGTTGGAGTGTGTCTGGGCTGCTGTAAGCTTGCCAGCACAAAGGGAGCGGCTTGTGTTAAATGTACAGTCCGCGCACCTGTCTAAACAACCTGGGGCCTGCAATAAGACTGCAGGACAGGTGTGTAAACCTCAGGCGGCAGCAAGACATAACAAGCCTTTTCATGAAAGAAATGATGCCGTGGAAAAGTACCTTTGGTGTGTATGATTGAGTCATCAGCAACACGACTAATCAGAAGGGCGGGAATGGCGCTTCCATGTCTACATGTCAAGTGATGGGAGGAACTTCCCTTCATTCTCAGCTGTCCCCTTTGGTCACACATCAAGTTTGAAATGCAAAATCTAATGCAAACAGCATGCAATCAAGAAAATATGTCTGATAAGGTAGACAGCAACCCTGATTTGGAGCAAACTACAGCATAGACTTTCAAATATACCTACTTCTACTTCTTTTGTCAAGACTCGTGCAATTTGCACAATATAAGAGAAAATCTATAAAAAAAAAAAAAACAGGCTACGCAGCAAAATTGTATTCAATGTGTTTCTGCTTGCGATGGGGACTTCCCTGGCTGAGGTAACAAGGCTTGGTTTGAACTGATGTTGTCATAACATGTTGACTGTAGTGATTGCAGCAGATATATTACACATCTCTAGGAATGGGTACCATTCACTTTTGAATCGATACAAGGTCCCCAACCTTTTTTGCACCACGGACCGGTTTAATGTAGGCATTATTTTCAGGGACCGGCTTTCCACTTGTGCCAGATAAATGCAGCAAAAATAAGTGCTTGAAAAATTCAACTCACTATAAGGCTGAATTAGTGGGACCACTGGGCTTGTCTCTTTGCAATGAGATGCAGATGGAAATCAGCCTTTGGCTACAATCTGTCACATTTATATTTTATATGTGCATTAATGTGCATTGTATCATGTCACAAAGTTATAACAAATGGCAACTTCCTATGAGGAGTTTTATTGTACATCTATAAACAACCTTATTGGTGTGTCTAGTGCAGGGGTCGGCAACCCGCGGCTCCGGAGCCGCATGCGGCTCTTTGACCACTCTGATGCGGCTCAGCTGCATACTTGCCGAGCCCCCCGATTTTCCCAGGAGACTTATGGATCTCAGTGCCTCTCCTAGATAACTCCCAGGGAAAATATAATCCTATTTTCACTCTAATTACTAAATTAAGGGAGTGCTCTAATTGCACTGTAGTAATTGTTCTCTAACAGCGTGCCAGCCCAGCCACATGTTGTATGTAGCTTTTACTTGACACATAGGAGACAGCAAAGCATACTTAGTCATCAGCCACACAGCTTACACTGACGGTAGCCGTATCAAACAACTTTAACTCTGTTACGTTACAAATATGCGCCACACTGTGAACCCACACCAAAAAAGAATGAAAAACACATTTCTGGATAACATCCCACCGTAACACAACATAAACACAACACAACCAATACCCAGAATCCCATGCAGCCCTAACTCTTCCGGTCTAGATTATACACCCCCGCTACCACCAAATCCCCCCACACATCAACCCCCCCCCCCCCCCCCCCCCCCTCCGTGCGTTGGTTGAGCGGAAGAGTTAGGGCTGCATGGGATTCTGGGTATTGGTTGTGTTGTGTTTATGTTGTGTTACAGTGCACATGTTCTCCAGAAATGTGTTTGTCATTCTTTTTTGGTGTGGGTTCAAAGTGTGGCGCATATTTGTAACGTAACAGTGTTAAAGTTGTTTTATAAGGCTACCGTCAGTGTGAGATGTGTAGCTGCTGACCTAGTACGCCTTGCTGTCACTTATGTGAGCAAGCTGAATCTGCATTCTACATGTGGTCGAGCAAGTACACTGTTTGGGCAGGCTGTAGTGGGCGCCAAAAGCAGTGCCATCACGCCAATGAGAGGGTTGGCAAGTATGACGCCATTCATTCAAAACTCGCGGGCCGCACTAACATCAAATTTCCACATTAAAGTGCGTGCCGGTGCGTGTGTCTGAGACCCCTGGTTAACATAGCACAAAGCATTTAAGCTTTGTATGCGGTGTTTTTAATTTTAAATTTAAATTTTTTTTTTGTGGCTCCCATTATTTTGTTTAATTTGTGAAACTTGCCAAAATGGCTCTTTGAGTGGTAAAGGTTGCCGACTCCTGGTCTAGTGGGACAGGCGAAAGTTAAGTTAGAGAAAATGCATCCATCCATCCATTTCTACCGTTTGTCCCTAGTCGTTTATAAATTATTTAATGTTTTTCTGCGGTAGCAAATGCGTCACGGACCGATAGTTGGGGACCACTGCAATACCAATCTATGGTACTTTTGGGTGCGTTAATGTTAATTGTTTTAAAATGAAATATATTTTTTAATGTAACATTTAAAAATGACCTGACCAGTTATATATTGTTTTCTTATAACATTTCTGAGTATCATTTGCAAGTATTATATAGCAGATTTTGCATGCAGTTGCAATTCCAAGACATTAGATGGCAGTTGCATTTCAACTACAGTGTGTTGCCTCGCTAGGAAGTAGTTTTTGCCATGAAGTTGAATGT
The DNA here is from genome assembly GCF_033978785.1 of Entelurus aequoreus. Lineage (NCBI taxonomy): Eukaryota > Metazoa > Chordata > Actinopteri > Syngnathiformes > Syngnathidae > Entelurus > Entelurus aequoreus. Next base: position 67,968,559 of record NC_084741.1, on the reverse strand, counting down.
GCCAGACTAGTTTTATGTTGAGCCTATTAAGTCTTTACACTATAAGTAATGTATCTATTACACACCAGCTGTTTGATTTGAGCGAGCATTTTAGTTGTAGTTGTCATTGCTAAATTTGGAGGTGTTGAAATCGCCATGTAAAGATGCTAATAATATTAATTGTAACATGAATATGGCAAAGTAGGCCTGGGTGGTATGGCCTAAAAATAAAATCTCTGATTTTTTCAGAAAAAATTTGATTCACGATTGTTCCCTAGTTTTTAAAGAACCCATTGAATACAAATGGCAGATCATTCAAAGCAAATTTTCTTTCATTTGACCAAAAACTACTAATTTGAAAGGACACTGCATCTTACTCTTAGCAAAATTCTAATTTGTATAATGGTGTTGTTCTTTTCAGACCAGATTTAAACGGTGCTTTTTAAAGAATAATTTTCCGAGAACTAAATTCAAATTTTCCTCTGGGAAGCAATATTTCTGTCTTAAATGAAATACGAAAATGTAGCACTGTACATTGCATGCAAAATATTATCTCCAACATTGAGTTTCATAAAGTGAAAACTTAAAACGGTCTTGATTAAAATACATCTGTAAATAAAAATGTAGTATTTTCTATGCAAATAAATAATCAAGTAAAACATTAAGAAGACTATATTCTTGGCAGTGTGACGATGGCTTTAGTCGTCATTCTCCACTGTGCTCTATTTTTATCATACATGGTATCATCATCAGTGTTAGGAAAACAAATACTTCATTACAGCATATTTGCCAACTGTCCCGTTTTTAGCGGGAGACTCCGGTATTCAGCGCCTCTCCCGATAACCTCCCGTCAGAAATTTTCTCCCGACAAACTCCCGGTATTCAGCCGGAGCTGGAGGCCACGCCCCGTCCAGCTCAATGCGGACGGGGACAGCCTGTTCTCACGTCCGCTTTCCCACAATATAAACAGCTTGCCTGCCCAATGACGTCATAACATCTAGGGCTTTTAGAGAGTAGAGTGCACAACTGCGCACACAACAAGGAGACGAAGGAGAAGAACGAGGAAGTTACAGACATGGCGACGCTGTCGACGAGCAAGATGAAGAAATACGCTTGCAAGTTCCAAAACGAATGGAAACAAGAATTTCAGTTCATCCAGGACAGTTCGAAAGGGAAGGGGTATGTATGTTGCCTGTACATTTAGTAGAACAGACTTCTCCATTGAACACGGTGGCTGAGTCATGAACGGAGGAGAAGTTAAACAGGACACTACTGCCATCTACTGGATAGCCCCCGGAACACTGAAATTAAAGTATTTATTTTATTTATATGTATAATAAAATAAATATATATGGCTAGAATTCACTGAAAGTCAAGTATTTCATATATATATATATATATATATATATATATATATATATATATATATATATATATACATATACATATATATATATGAAATACTATGACCTATGGTCATGAGCTTTGGGTTATGACCGAAAGGACAAGATCACGGGCACAAGCGGCCGAAATGAGTTTCCTCCGCCGGGTGGCGGGGTTCTCCCTTAGAGATAGGGTGAGAAGCTCTGCCATCCGGGGGGAGCTCAAAGTAAAGCCGCTGCTCCTCCACATCGAGAGGAGCCAGATGAGGTGGTTCGGGCATCTGGTCAGGATGCCACCCGAACGCCTCCCTAGGGAGGTGTTTAGGGCACGTCCGACCCGTAGGAGGCCGCGGGGAAGACCCAGGACACGTTGGGAAGACTATGTCTCCCGGCTGGCCTGGGAAGTAGCTGGGGGAGAGGGAAGTCTGGGTTTCCCTGCTTAGGCTGCTGCCCCCGCGACCCGACCTCGGATAAGCGGAAGAAGATGGATGGATGGATGGAAACACTTGAGTTGGTGAATTCTAGCTGTAAATATACTCCCCTATTAACCACGCCCCCGCCCCACCCCTGAACACACCCCCCACCGCCCACCTCCCGGTATCGGAGGTCTCAAGGTTGGCAAGTATGCATTGCAGTTACTTGTCACTTTGCTAAAAAAAAAGTAATTGAATTACTAATGGAATTACTCTTTCATAAATGTAATGAATTACTCAGGAAAGTAATTCATGTTTTACTTAAAAAACAAAGAAATCAAATATCTGGCTTATGCAGTTGAAAAACGTTTTATATTTGAGCAGAAAGTGGGTGCGAGTGTGTGTCTTTAAAAGGCGGAGCATGTTGCTTAGTGACGCCAGACAAAGCAGAGTTAGCTCGATTGTGTTTGTTAGCTTAGCAGTGGCAGTTTGTTGGCAGTTGCCGCAGCTTTGTTGAATGTTTTCACTGGATTGTGTTACTTCTGGTTAATAAAGAGATTGAATGTGCTTCCATGGCTGTCATATCTTCTGGTCCACAAACAGGGTATTGTTTGGATTGCTTCAATCGTTGATTTGTTCCCTCGTAGTTAGTAGTAGTGTGTGTGCGTGCATGTGTTTGTTGTCTGCTGTGTGTGATGTTGCCTCTTTCAATTTGCTATCAAGTTCATTTTTGTGTTTAGTGCTGGTTGTTGCTTTCATTAGTAAAATGATGTTTCCTGCATTGAACTTGCTGTGCTTCTGACACGGACATGTTTACATAAGACCACATCAAAAGTAGCGTGCCACGTTACATCAGAACTCTGATCATCGTACATTGCTGGTGTAAATGATTCCACCACAATACGCTGATTTTTAGCGGGAACTTGTTTGTTGTTGCAGTCTTGATCGCCTCGTAAAGAGAGTGCACTCTTTGTGCTGATGCCTTTTTTTTAAAAAACATTTTGCCGTGTGCAGTCATTTGTTACACATCTGTTGCCGCAAATTTAAAGTACTGACAACACTTTTCTTTTCTTTGGAACAAACGTGTTTTGCTGTGTGTGCCGTTAAGGAAGTAAGGGGGACGGCTCAAGACACCGAAGCTCCTGGGGACAAGTGGTTAGAATGTCCGCCCTGAGATCGGTAGGTGGTGAGTTCAAACCCCGGCCGAGTCATACCAAAGACTATAAAAATGGGACCCATTACCTCCCTGCTTGGCACTCAGCATCAGAGGTTGGAATTGGGGGTTTAATCACCAAAAAGGCCACCGCTGCTGCTCACTGCTCCCCTCACCTCACCTTCCAGGGGGTGATCAGGGGTGATGGGTCAAATGCAGAGAATAATTTCACCACACCTAGTGTGTGTGTGACAATCGTTGGTACCGTATTTTTCGGAGTATAAGTCGCCCCGGCCGAAAATGCATAATAAAGAAGGAAAAAACATTTATAAGTCGCACTTTAGTATAAGTCGCATTTTTGGGGGAAATTGATTTGATAAAAGCCAACACCAAGAATAGACATTTGAAAGGCAATTTAAAATAAATAAAGAATAGCGAACAACAGGCTGAATAAGTGTACGTTATATGAGGCATAAATAACCAACTGAGAACGTGCCTGGTATGTTAACGTAACATATTATGGTAAGAGTCATTCAAATAACTATAACATATAGAACATGCTATACGTTTACCAAACAATCTGTCACTCCTAATCGCTAAATCCCATGAAATCTTATACGTCTAGTCTCTTACGTGAATGAGCTAAATAATATTATTTGATATTTTACGGTAATGTGTTAATAATTTCACACATAAGTCGCTCCTGAGTATAAGTCGCACCCCCGGCCAAACTATGAAAAAAAACTGCGACTTAAAGTCCGAAAAATACGGTACTTTAAAAAGTAGGCCGGAAAATGAGAATATTTTTTTATTTTTTAAACCGTCTGCAACCAAAATCTTGAATATATCATTAAAATTGATATATCGCCCAAGCTTTTGGCAAAGCTAATGTAAATTACCATCAAGCTCGCATATTTTGGAAAAGTGGCGCTTTATTGGGGTGTTTCCTTTCACACATACTTGCTTTGTTGGCATTGAAAACTGCAACATTACCTAAGAGCAGTTTGACCGAGGTCCCTTTGAGTGCTGATCAGTGATTGTTTCCTCATCAAGTTTTTGAGCCGGTGTTTAGTCTGCAACCGGATGAGACGTCACAAGCAACAAAGGTATCGAAACACTGTTTGACTTTACGTAAATCTATATCCGGTAGTACCCAAGGAATTCGGTCAGTGCCTTTAAAAGTACCGAATTAGGTATCCATCCCTATGAATCACATTACATTTCCACTACTTCAAAGCGTGATGAGTGTTACTTGAGTTGCTTTATACTGAACCAAGTGGATGCTCACAGAATTAGCATGTAGCTGAAAACATATCCACATGTATGACCTGAACTTCTCTCCTCTTTGACTAATACTTTTCTCGATCTTAACTTATCTTTACTAATATTCCCATTTTTACTATACCTTTGTTCTTATTGTGTCTGTTATATGGTTTTATTATACGACAGAGTTGGTATTTTAGTGCTGTCTGTCTCCTGTGTTGGTGCGCCAAAGACAATTTTCCACCTTGGTGGACAAAAAAGTTTTCTGTTCTAAAATTTTGGCTAATAGCTAGCGTCAAAATGACCAGACAAGCATACCTACGAGCGGCACATTTGTACTTTTTAATGCTACTTCAAAGCGTTAACAATGTTGCTTTTGTTTGATGATCACAGAAAGACGTAACTAACAAAAATCATAGGCTTATAACCAGCATCAAAATGACCGGACAAGCGTACCAACGAACTGCACATTTTTACTTTCATGCTACTTCAAAGCATGAACAAATATTTTGATCCCAGAAAGTGGATCTTGATGTCAATAGCAACAATCATTGGCTAACTAGCTTCAAATTGGTCAGACAAGCATAACAACAAATGGCACATTTTTACTTTCATGCTACATCAAAGAATGAACAATTCTTCTTTAGTTTGATCACAGAAAGCAGCTGCTAACATAAATAGCAACAATCATTTGGGTAGTGGAGGAGTTCAAGTACCTAGGAGTCTTGCTCACGAGTGGTGGAAGAGTGGATCGTGAGATCGACAGGCGGATCGGTGCGGCGTCTTCAGTAATGCGGACGCTGTATCGATCCGTTGTGGTGAAGAAGGAGCTGAGCCGGAAGGCAAAGCTCTCAATTTACCGGTCGATCTACGTTCCCATCCTCACCTATGGTCATGAGCTTTGGGTTATGACCGAAAGGACAAGATCACGGGTACAAGCGGCCGAAATGAGTTTCCTCCACCGAGTGGCGGGGCTCTCCCTTAGAGATAGGGTGAGAAGCTCTGTCATCCGGGAGGAGCTCAGAGTAAAGCCGCTGCTCCTCCACATCGAGAGGAGCCAGATGAGGTGGTTCGGGCATCTGCTCAGGTTGCCACCCGAGGTGTTTGGGGCACATACGACCGGCAGGAGGCCAAGGGGAAGACCCAGGAGACGTTGGGAGGACTATGTCTCCCGGCTGGCTTGGAAACGCCTCTGGATCCCCCTGGAGGAGCTGGACGAAGTGGCTGGGGAGAGGGAAGTCTGGGCTTCTCTGCTTAGGCTGCTGCCCCCGCGACCCGACCTCGTAAAAGCGGAAGAAAATGGATGGATGGATGGATGGCATTTGGGAATTAAATAGCATCCAATTGGCACATTTTTACTTGCATGCTACTTTAACAGAAGTCAGATGTTAAAGTAAAAACAATGTAGCTGAAAGCATATAAGAAAGCATATAATGACTAGCATCAAAGCTTTCAAACAAGTGTAAACTTTAGCTGTATTGTAGCAAGCCGTTGCTAACGTAAAAAAACATGTAGCTGCAAGCGTAATGGTTTAGGACAGCGTTTCTTAACCATAGTTGGAACGCCAAACAAAAATATCTGTTTCTCAGCTTTGGTCCGTAGCGGTACTCCAGTGTAATACATTTTTACAACACTTGCGGCAGTCATGACAGTATCACCAAAAATTATGCCCGGGCGCGGCCACCGGTGTTGCCCACTGCTCCCCTCATCCCCCAGGGGGTGAACAAGGGGATGGGTTAAATGCAGAGGACAAATGTCACCACACCTAGTGTGTGTGTGACAATCATTGGTACTTTAACTTTAACTTAAGAATTCTGGAGCTAAAGTCATAGAGAAGTTTCTTAAGCACAAACATAATCAGTAAAGCTGTATTTTTATTTGCACTTTAATTTTATTGACAGTTTACTTAAGAAAAATATGTATTATTCATAATTATTATTCATTTAGAAATGTTTTATTTACTTAAGCACTATGTAATTATATGTAAATGTATTTTTCAACAGTTTTTATGATTCCCCTTGTTTCCAGTATATTTGATTCATATTTATTTTTGTAATTAACCTGAACTAAGCCTTGATAATAATTTTTATGATTAGCACATGGTTTCATATCATTTGGCAAGGTTTATCCTGTTAAAACTAGAATAAAAATAATAATGATGGATTAGTTTCAAATTGTGGTACGTGTACCACTAGTGGCACGCGGGCTCTATCTAGTGGTACGCCAAACAATTACTTGATTGAAGTACAGTGTTTTAATTTCCTATATTCAAACTGTGTGTAATGTTACAGTGGCTAAAAATATTCAATACAATTTAAACAAATACTTAGGCCTACTACGCTACTGTATTTTGATGATGGTCATTATGGATGTACTTGGAGAGCCAAGTTTTTTCTGAGGTGGTACTTGGTGAAAAAAGTTTTAGTACCACTGGATTAGATTTATATAGCGCTTTTCTAGACACTTAAAGTGCTTCACAGGGAACATGTATTCAATCCAGATTCACACATCGTGGTGGTAAGCTACATTTGTAGCCACAGCTGCCCTGGGGTAGACTGACGGAAGCATTGCTGCCAATTTGCGCCTACGGCCCCTCCGACCATTGCCAAACATTCATTCATGTTCATACACCGCTGGGAGCAAGGTGGGTGAAGTGTCTTGACCAAGGTCACAACGGCTGTGACTAGGATGGTGGAAGCTGGAATCTAACCAGGAACCCAGTGCCATTATTCAATAAAATATTGTATTCAATACTTATATCTAACTAGGTTAGATATAATGATTGAATATGATTAAAATAAACTGTAAAATGACTAATTAAGTGTTAATATTTGAGTGTTGTAGTGAAAAAGTTGGGCCCTGAGGTTAAAAAGGTACCTCTGGTTTACGACACGCTTATGGCGCACTTTAGAAAATCCTGGTTCTAATAGTTTTACTGTTACAGTGTTGAAATAATTTTTACACTTGTACGCCTGTGTGTACTTTTTAATGAGATGATAGCCACAGTTTGACTCAGGAATTGAATGATTTGTATTTCCTTTTGATTACTATCATGACATGCTTCTACTACCTCATAGCAAAAAAGGTTCTGTTAATAATATAAAGAACAATAAGTACATTAGCATGTGCTGTATATAGTATAGTATACAGTATATAATACTGTATATACCAATATAATAATATATGTCAGCATATACGTTTGCATTATATACTATATTATATATATATATATATATATATATATATACACACACACAGTATATATTATATACTGTATATATAAAATTTAAATATTGCATATATGTTATATTTTATATTGCTGCTATGGTAAAAATTTTTGTCTACTTAATACCTGCATCATCCTTTCAAGCCTTACCCTTTCCATCCTTTGAAAATGAGCTACTGTGGGGAACAATTTCCCTTGTGGATCAATAAAGTTGGTCTAAGTCTAAGTACTTTCTGTGGCATACCGTGGGCCATGGTGGCCTTTAGGAACGTGGAGAGCGAGGCAGAGTGGAATGTGAAGGAGGTTGGTGACAGACAGGAGCGCACACGTGGAAGCTGAGACATCCGTGGGAGGTGACAAGCCGGGCCAGATAAAGGCTGAAACAAAGCAGGTGGTGGCGCAAGAAGGTAGGGGGCGCGACGGTGTATTTGTTACTCGTCAACAACCCCCCCCCCGCCATTGAAACTTCTAACGACTTACTGACCAACAATCTTTGCGTTTGACCTGCGCTGACCCTACTCAAAGAGATTGCACAAGTCCCCCTTTTAAATTGTGTGTCATCCATAGTGTGTGAGTGTGATTAGCATTGTGTCACTGTAGGTTCATGAGTGCAGAGTTGTTTTGCAATAAGAAGAGGAGAGTTGTGTTAGGAATGTTAAGGGAGTGTCTGATCAGCGCTGTAATTACTTAATTTCCAGAAAGGCAAAAAAAACAAAACACACTCTACTACAAGTAAAGTATGCCATAAAATATTAGCAGTATAAATAGTATCAATATACCAGGATCAGGTCGCCATACTGTATGTGCAGGCTGTTTCTTTTTTTACACCATGAGTCAACACGGCGCAGCAAAACGACAAGTAACATCATGTTTTATTGTGTCCCGCCTTTTTATGAGGTAAAACCGTTCTTCCAATTTTTTGGCGCCCGTCATTACATTACATTCTATTTAATATCTTTGTTCGTCCGTCGGGTCGACGAGGACCACTCTAGTCATCGTAGGGTTTCTGGGACTGGCTCTGTCTGTGCGTGCGCAGATGGGTGACGAGGCCGATCCTGGCACGGAAGGTTCGGGTACAAAAGGGACATGGGACGAGTGGGACGTCTCCAGGAGGGTTGATGGCACGGGCTTTTCGGGCTTGCCTTTTCTTTTCTGCGGCGGTGGTCCTGTTTGCTTCGCACAACTTGCCGCCTTTGTGGATGGAAGAGCGCCAAGTGGCTCGATCCATTGCGGATTGTTCCCACGTGTCTGGTGGCAAACGCTTTCAGTGAGGCTTTGAGTGTATCTTTGAAGCGTTTCTTCTGCCCACCCCGGGACCGCTGGCCATGCTGCAGCTCGCCGTAGAAAAGTCTTTTGGGACGCCTCTTGTCTTGCATACGGGCTACGTGACCTGCCCAGCAAAGCTGGGACTGCATCAGGATGGTGAAGATGCTAGAGAGACCTGCTTTATCCAGAACTTCTGTATCTGGGACTTTGCCCTGGGGGATCTTCCTGAGACTTGTTGTGTGGAAGCGATTTAGCTTCCTGGCATGCCTTTGGTACACAGTCTATGTCTCGCATGCATTGAGCAGCGTAGGGAGCACCACTGCCCCGTACACTTCCAGTTTGGTCTGGGTGGTGATGCCTCTTCTGTTCCAGACATTTGGATACAGTCTGCCGAAAGTGGAGCTCGCTCTGGCTATGCGGGTGTTCACTTCGTCATCGATGGTGACATTCTGAGACAGTGTGCTGCCAAGGTAAGTGAAGCGGTTCACTGTGTTGAATCTCTGGCCGTTGACAGTGATGTTGGGCTCAACGTAAGGCTTTCCAGGCGCGGGCTGATGAAGGACTTTAGTCCTTTTCGTGCTGATCGTAAGACCAAAGTTTGTGCAGGCCCTGGAGAACATGTCAACACTGCGTTGCATGTCGGCTTCTGAGACCATCTGTCAACAACCTTGATTCACACAAGTAATGCTTCAGCCAATGCTGTTGGGTGAGTACATTTGCGGTTGAACTGTGAATAAAGCTGGTTTTGATATAAAGAAAAAGAAACATGTCATTTGATTTGCTATCTATTGTTAAATGCAAAACATGAATAGAAGGTCTCTTTAAACATACACAAACAATCTACACGAAAACACACTGAGCGTATTTAATACCTGTCATTATTATTTTACTATTTGATGTTGTTTTGCCTTTCGTTTCTTGGATTTTTAAGTATGTTTAATGCGCCAAAAAAACATTTCTTCAGGTTTTTGTTTCTTTAATGTCAGAGATTTTCCAATATTCAGCGACTGCATGAAACTTAATTCCTTAACCGCTGCAAACAAAAGGGTGAACCTTTGTCAAAATGTGCACCCCTACTGTGTTACTATGCTATTACTTTCTGACAAATACACCACATGGCGTTGCTGTTATTAAACCCCCAAAGTTTGACTCCATTTGGTCAAACAGACCTGACCTTCTCACATTTCTCCCCAAGGATTATGAGACATTCTTCATCTAAGTGGGAACATATGAACAACTCAGCAGTTGGCATTCTAATGACAGCAGACCTTATACTGTAAGTGATGTATGATTTATTATGTTTGATGGCTCTCATAAAGTCTACAGTGAGCAATAATCAGAAATGAAGAAAAAAAAAGCAATCATGGCGATGCGTTTTTTAAATTTATGCGCCGCGTATGCTTAAATGATCACAATACGTAAATATTAAATGTTATTATAAATGTGCCCCATTCCAACATTACATATATACTTAAATGATGTATATAAAACCGTAATGGAGGGGTTTGGATGTTTTTTAAGGGCTCTATAGGCAGAATTGAACGGCTCCTATAGGCTATGGAATGCATAAAAAAACATCCATCGCCATGTCTTTCATAATGATTAGGAAAAATAGGCAAAATTCCCAAAAAAGTGCAGTTCCTCTTTAACACAGTCCTTCTTAGTATAATTTATCAGTATCGCGTTTCGAACCCAACATCTAAAAGTTGTACACTGCAAAATGTGCTTGTTGTAGCCATTAATCCTGAATTTCTCATTTTAATCTTAAAAAAAATCAGCACAAATTGTTTGAATTAATTTTTCATTTGTAAATTAAAGTATTTGATATGTTGTGCTCCTGAGTTAATGCTGCTGATCAATTTGAATTATTGATTGAGTTTATTTAGTTGTATTTTTCAGTATCAAATGGTTCAAGTTGGTCGAAATACTTTATAGTTTAAGTAAGGGTAATTCCTATTTAAATTTCGGGCAAATTGGTGCACTTTAAATCTTTTTCGATTACAGACTAAAATTAATAAAATTATGACTTATTTTGTGTGTATGTGTATCGTGAAGGGAAATGTTGTTGCGGGGACTGGGGGGTTGGACTGACTGTTTGAGCCTGGAATTATTTGTATTTTATATGTTTTGAAATGTAAAGCACTTTGATTTATATTTATTTTTTTAATATTAATAAGGATACAATGTTATGCAGAGGTGTATTTATAACACTTTTATAGACCAAAGATAGTATTTTTATTCGCAACAGAGAATGAGGAAGCACTGCCTTAAGGGGACAAACGAACACATGTATGTCAAATTTGAGAAAGACTGGTTGAAAAAGATGGCTGCCATCAAGCAAAATGTCTCTGGAGGGACACAGGCCGGATTTGGCGACTAATTGACCATCTGTCTAATGATGATCAAATGTTATGGCTATCTGTAATACATGTATGTATTCCAAGGCATTTTGACCACAACCTGTAAGTGACTTACAGTTACAGCATGTTGTCCTATTTTTTTTAAAACTTTTTGTACAGAAATTTTGCAATTCATATGTTCAGCAATTCCTAACCTACATACACATATAAACTAGGGCTGAAGCTATCGATTATTTTCGTAATCAAGTAATCTTTATTAGTTTGCTCGATTAATTGCATTAAACACATTTTATAGCCTCAATGCACGTTTTAAGAAAAATAATGAAATAATGATTTTTCTTGTACCAACACACCACCGCTCTCATGTGCGCTCTATTGCAGCGGCCATGCATCCACGTACTTTAAAGTTTCGGGAACTCCATACAGTCTGTTTTTTTACATTTTTATCATGTACACTCAATACATATAAATATAAACTGAAGCTATTTTCTTATCAAAGTAACCAATTAATCGTAGGAGCCCTACTTTAAACATCTGCTGTTACCCCCGGCTCATGTTGTCTCTCCATCTTTTCACAGTGTGAATTTAGCAAACATCAAAGTGTGTGTGTCCAGCTAACCCGCTCCTCTCTTCGTAATGAAATGAGGCCCCTTTGTTGTTCCAAGGGGAGGAAACAGAGCCCTGTGGCTGGAATTACAAACGCTGCTGCAGGCCCGATTAGAGAAAACAGATGTATATATACACACACACACACACACACACACACACACACACACACACACACGCACACGCACACGCACAAACACACACACGCAGCATCCTCTCTGTGGTACATAGTCCAATTGCTGCACTTTTCTATTCTGTACAGTATAGCGGCGTACCAAGTTTTCACATGCAACACATCGAATGAGGGACAGAAAAGTGTAACGACCTACAGTATATATTCCGGACTAAGCGGCTACTTTTTTCCTATGCTTTGAACCCTGTGGCTTAAAAAGACAATACGGCTGATTAATGGATTTTTCTTCACGGACAGCAATAATGCAAATAGTAAAAAAAACAAACAAGCAAAGACACGATAAGGTGTGTTATTTTTCTGCTATGGCGCCATCTTTTGGACGAGTTCGCTCACTTCAGGTGCGGCAGTGCTGCAGTGCCCTTCTGTTTAGAGCTTTCAACTGCAATTGAAAGTGCTATTCCGTCTTCTAGCTGTCCATAATTGTACGGATTCTTCATTCATCACTCCAAACAACGTTTGTAAGTTTTATAATATAACTAAAACTGTTAACACTTACTAAACCGTGTTTTCATGCATATTTGTCCGTGCTATCGTAATGTCATCAAGCTAGCGTTGTTAGCGTTCGAGAATATACTAACACTTTACGAGTGTCTGTGTTAGTATTATTAACTTACAATGGCATTATTTCTGTATTGTTCCAGTTTTACAAATTCCTCAGTAAATTCGCCAAGACGTCATCGTTTAGCTGATCGGAGAGCTCGCTTCAGCAACTAGTGGGTCTACGACGGTGACTTTTGTTTGGTTCGATCAGCCGTTTTACTGCCGTGTTACAGGCACCGTTTTGGAAACAATTGAATGGGAACTGCACTTTCTTTGGAATTTTGCATATCGTTCACAATCATTATGAGAGACAAGAACACTTGATTTTAAAGATGATAAAAACGCTTGGAAGATGCGGCTAATGGGAGTCACCGTTGTAGCCTTCAAAGTTTTTCAAAACAACTTCAAAAGCCTCCATCAGCGTTTTATATACACACTGCAAGTCTATATATAATGTAGTAACGCGTTCATAACAATAACTAATATGTACGATATGTACCATATTTTGGTCCTTTTAAGCATTGCCGGAACTAATTCCATGATGCTATCCATACACTTGGGTAAAACAGAATCCATCCTGTTTGGGTCCCACATCAAACTTAAGAAAGTCAATGACTTCACCATAAAAGTAGGTGACATTGTCATCACCAGGAAAGATGAGGTCACCTACCTAGGTTCCATTCTAGAGGCTAACCTTTCCTGTGATAAAATGGCAACCAAGGTAATCAAAAAGGTTAACCAACGAACGAGATTTCTCTACAGAATTTCCTCTCTGGTCAACAAAAGCACCTTGAGGATTCTGGCGGGAACTCTTGTTCAACCCTTTTTCGATTACGCATGCACCTCCTGGTACCCTAGCACCTCCAAAACCCTCAAATCTAAACTCCAAACATCTCAGAACAAGCTAGTCAGGTTACTTCTAGACCTCCACCCCAGATCCCACCTCACTCCTACCCACTTCTCTAAAGTGGGCTGGCTCAAGGTGGAGGACAGAGTTAAACAACTTGCACTGAGCCTAGTCTATAAAATCCGCTACACCTCCCTGATACCGAAGTACATGTCAAACTACTTCCTTAACGTAAATGACCGCCATAACCACAACACCTGGGGGAGCTCCACTAACCACGTTAAACCCAGATTCCGAACTAACAAAGGTCTTAACTCAGAAAGGGCATCTCTATCCTCCTTCAAAACGCAATAAAAGTTCACCTCCAGGCAGCTACAACCCTAAACTAACACCCTCCCCGGATTGCTAATAATCAAATGTAAACAATCAAATGCAGATACTTTTTCTTTTTCTTATGCCTTCTGACCTCTCTCTCTCTCTCTATGTCCACTACTTGATGTCCATATCCTCCCCCCCCTCCACACCCCTGATTGTAAATAATGTAAATAATTCAATGTGATTATCTTGTGTGATGACTGTATTATGATGATAGTATATATGTGACATGTGCTGCTGACCTCTTGGCCAGGTCACCCTTGTGAAAGAGATCTTGATCTCAATGGGTTTTCTTATCTGGTTAAATAAAGGTTCTAAAAAAATATATCTGTATCATGAATCAATTTAAGTGGACCCCGACTTAAACAAGTTGAAAAACTTATTCGGGTGTTACCATTTAGTGGTCAATTGTACGGAATATGTACTTCACTGTGCAACCTACTAATAAAAGTCTCAATCAATCAATCAATCAATGCATTTTTTTTCCATTTTCATAGCAGCACACTTCTGAATTCCGGCAACAAATGTGTTTTCCTACTTCCAGAAACAAACTTGAATGTTTTTTTAATCATGGTAGACTTCGTAAAAGACAACGAAGACGGTTATTTTGGACAGGATTCACAACCCTCTTTTTTCAACTGAATGAGGGTGAACTGCTGCTTGTAGAAGCGAGCACGAAGAGAGGGTGAAAAGTTGGGAGCAGACGGAGCCGAGAGAGTGAGTTCGGAGCCAAGCTATGCGGACATAAATGGAGTGCTTACCAAAAATAAACTGGAAACGTCCCCGGCGAGCAGGACCAAACGCACAACTGTCCATCGAGTAAGTCCCACTTTATATTGATCATGATACGTGCAGCACGTCAACTACTGCTGTGTACAAACAAAACATGAAATGTGGGCTAATTAATACTTTACAGTTTTTCTGTCAGTACAATTTGGTTTCCTATCCCATTGTGTTGTACATTACAAACTCAAATGCGATTCAGGTGCTGACGTAGAAGCTAGCTTATCTCTTGACATAGCCAGCTCACAGCTAATACCGTAGCACGCCGATGTGTAAGTACGCTGGAAAAATAGTTCCTCTGTGTTCGCTCTTACAATAATGTCGCTACAGCTTGGTTATTTATTATACAGGTTATGGTTTTTGGATGCATTTTTAAAGTGATTTAAAGGCAGAATAGATTGCGTCCATTAGTTGCATTGCTAGTCTACTAGAACGAGAATATTTTTACAAGTTAGAATGCAAAAAAAACTGAAACTTTTTTTTCTCCAAAAAGTGCAGTTCCCCTTAAAGGTATGTAAATAAACATTTACAAAATATTTCTGTGTAAAAAAAACTCATTTCACAATGTATATATCTTCGGCTTATAGTCTGGTGCGGCTGATACATGGAAAAATATATTTTTTAGATAATTTAGTGGGTGCGGCTTATAAACCGGTGTGCTATATAGTATGGAAAATACGGTAGTCACACATTTACCGCCTAGCGATAGTGCCAAGGAGAAGCCACAGCTTGGAAACCCTTTCTGTCATGAAAGTCGCCTGTTTGGGACCACGTGGTCTTTCCGGTGAAATATTTGAACGATCAATGACAAAAGTTGATATCCTTCATTCTTAATCAAGATTGAGAACGGGTCTACAAGCTGGAACTATTCTAAACTTCAGGCAAAAAGTAAAATCCATTTCCTGCTTATATACTTTTTTTAAAAAGTCAGTGCTGACGAATGGACCTTGTATGGATCCTTTATTGTGTTTGGGGGTCAGGTAACCATGGTAACCAAGAACGGCAGCAAGGGTCCCCCTGCTGGGATGCGGGACAAGTAATAATTGACGCAGGTGTAAGTGGACGCTGCGTTCCCTGCTATATGGAGTTGAATGGATGTGTGAGCGCTTGGTGAGGTGAGTCATTGTGCTGGCTATACTGTTGATTGTGCGGCGTCTGTGCACGCATTGCGGCAGAGCGAGTGAGAGAGAGAGAGCGATGGGGGAGGGATGGACCTAGTGACTGTAAAATTTAAGACAAAGATCACTTTTAAGATGCAAGTCTGCTCTAAAATACGGAGTGACAAGGCCACATGTTTGGCCGGGTTTCACTCGACTACACGCATGAGCGACATCGGGAGAGATCACCATCACACAAAACACGCAAAAATGACTCAATGACTTTGTGCTTGGCTGGAATTTTCTTGACTTCCCCTTTTAATTGTCACAAATAAGGAACACCTGCCACAGGAAGTGTACAACTTTATCGAGAAAGTATTTTGTAGAAAAAGCCTATTATCTTTGCTTCACTTCCCCTACACCGACCATGTGACTCACCACATATTCAAGTCACTTTTTTTATTTGGTTATCACATACAAGCTGCTTTTTTCCTGTATTTGAAGTGAATGCTTAAATGTATTATGTATTGATGGAGAAAATCGTCATATATCTGGATTACAATAAATCCTGTGTTGTGCTACACTGTATACTTTAATATTAATACACTTCCCGTTAATGAGTGACCATGTGAACAAAGAGAGCGACTTTTTCACTTTTCACTTTCTCATGCGCTCCAAACCATTATTCCAGTTGAAAAAAATAAATTTTATATAATGAGTTTTCACATGACATGATCTGAAAGTAATTAAGGTTTTGATGGTGACGATGGCGGGCTACACAATGGCCAAGTAGTTAGCATGTGGGGCTCACAGATAGCTAAGAAGAGATGTGATGACATGGAAATTTCATATCATTGTTATTGTAACCAATATGATCAAGGTTATCATTATTATCTGCGGTATTTTTGAATGTCAATCAATCAATCAATGTTTACTTATATAGCCCTAAATCACAAGTGTCTCAAAGGGCTGCACAAGCCACAACGACATCCTCGGCTCAGATCCCACATCAGGGCAAGAAAAAACTCAACCCAATGGGATGACAATGAGAAACCTTGGAGGGGACCGCAGATGTGAATGTG
Organism: Entelurus aequoreus; assembly: GCF_033978785.1. Lineage (NCBI taxonomy): Eukaryota > Metazoa > Chordata > Actinopteri > Syngnathiformes > Syngnathidae > Entelurus > Entelurus aequoreus. The sequence goes on along the minus strand of NC_084741.1, from coordinate 67,951,994 downwards.
TGCAAATTTTTTTTTTTCAATAACTAAAATAAATACACACTGTTAGAAAACCCATTATTTTGCATTTTTTTGTGTTTCTTATGCATCACTGGTAGTGTTTTATTTTTAGTATTTTATCTGTTTTAATGGAAACTCATTGTTTTACATACTGGTTCATACAGTAGCACTTTAAGATTTATTTAAATGAATAATGTGTAACAAATACAATCTAATGAAATAGGCTCCAGCACCCCCCGTCACCCCGTAAGGGACAATCAGTAGAAAATGGATGGATGGATCATTATTTCTGGCGGACGTTGTGGCCTCCTACTCTATTCCGCCATCCTTAAACGCATCGTGAAAACATTTCAGTCTTGTATTCCTCTGAGTATAAAACAATCACCAGCTTTTAGGTTCAATGTGCACAATTGAATAGCTCAGTTACTCAAACGGCAATGTGTTTGTATAAGTTCATATTGGGGTGTGTTGTTTCATAATGCGGAAAGACGTTAATGTCTCTGTTTACATGTTAGCATTTAAACTGGCGATACTCTGTGAATTTATCAAAGTGCAGTTATCAATCACGGTTTATGGATCATTTTAATTCGGAAACACTAACCATCAGGAGTTTTACCGCGAATATTATCAATACCGTTTATCGTTACATCTCTACAGTTATGAAATCGTGGGTTTGAAATATGCATGTTTGGTTAATTTTAAACTCTAAATCAGACCCAAATCAGTTTGTTTGGCCTTACATAAGGTGTCTTCCCAAATTGAATACATATTCATACTGACCTCTTTCCAACTCACAGTCATTGATGGCATGCCCGCAAGGCTAACTAGTTGTCATCGACGCATGTTATTTGCACTAATTAAAGGAACTTAATTATTTATATTTACGCTATTTATCTTTCACGCTTAAAATCGCTGTGTTTGGCATGCCGCCCACTGAGATTTCACTTTGGCCCTTGGAGGCAAAATGTTTGGGCACTAAATTGTCCATAGGTGTGAATGGTTGTCTATACTGTATGCGCTCTATGATTTTTGTGGTCCTTAACACAATTTTGTTTGTGATCCCATTTTGGCCTTTAATATTACTAAGGTTTGGTTGTACAAATTGCTATTCGGATTAAACTCTCAAAATATCCAAATGTCAATAGTTATTGAAACTATAAACAGTTGACTTGCAAGTGTTCACAGTCTTTCTGATCATGTGGCACCCCTTTATTGGTCGTGGTCCTAAACAACCGCATCGCACTGAGCGTTAATGTGAGGAGCCGGCTCTGGCCCTGTGATTGGCTGGCAACCAGTCCAGGGTGTCTCACCCAAAGTCAGTTAGGACTGGCTCCTAATGAAGACCAAAAGTATAGCAAAAATATCAATAGACGGAAAATGATGGACACAGTTTGACTTTGGCACAGATTAATCCCATTTTCATTATCTCCTATAGGGAAAAATGCAGTACAAAAGAAACATATTATCTTTAATCCTCAAAATTCTACAGACAATATCCCATAATGACAATGTGAAAAATTTATTTTTGCAAATGTATTAAAACAAAAAAAAATCACAAGTACATAACTATTCACAGCCTTTGCTTGATATTGTGTTGATGCACCTTTTCAAAATTCTACAGACAATATCCCATAATGACAATGTGAAAAGTTTATTTTTGCAAATGTATTAAAAAAAAAAAAAAATCACACGTACATAACTATTCACAGCCTTTGCTTGATATTGTGTTGATGCACCTTTGGCAGCAATTACAGCCTCAAGTACTTTTGAATAGAATGCCACAAGCTTGGCACACCTATCGTTGGGCAGTTCCGCCCATCCCTCTTTGCAGCACCTCTCAAGCTCCATCAGGTTGGATGGGAACAGTCAGTTTTCACCGAGGATGTTTCTGTACGTTGCTGCATTCATCTTTGTCTAGTCAGGGAGGTGACCAAGAACCCGATGGTCACTCTGTCAGAGCGACAGCATTCCTCTGTGGGAAGAGTGGAAACTTCCAGAAGGACAACCATCTCTGCAGCGATGCACTAATCAGGCCTGTATGTTATAGTGGCCAGACGGAAGCCATTATTTCATAACAGTTTGCCAACATGCACCTGAAAGACTCTCAGACCGTGAGAAACAAAACTCTCTTGTCTGATGAGACAAAGATTGAAGTCTTTGGCGTGAATGCCAGGCGCCATGTTTGGAGGAAACCAGGCACCGCTCATCACCAGGCCAATACCATCCCTACAGTGAAGCATTGTGGTGGCCACATCATGCTGTGGGGATGTTTTTCAGCGGCAGGAACTGGAAGACTAATCAGGATGGAGGGAAATATGAATGCAGCAATGTACAGACACATCCTGGATGGAAACCAATGCTTCCCATCCAATCTGATGGAGCGTGAGAGTTGCTGCAAAGAGGAATGGGTGGAACTGCCCAACGATGAGGTTGTAATTGCTGCCAAAGGTGCATCAACAAAGTATTGAGCAAAGGCTTTGAATACCGTATTCATTTAAATATCTTATTTTATTTATAATACATTTGCGAATTTAAAAAAAACCTTTTACATTGTCATTATGGGGTATTGTCTGTAGAATTGTGAGGATAAAAACTCATGTATTAAATTTTGGATTAAGGCTGTAACATAACAAAACACTGTCAATACTTTCCGGACGCACTGTACATTATGTGTGTGTGTGGGGAGGATGTCATTGCATTGTAAGGTCATCGGGCCATCTGCTGCTGTTCCTTGCAGCAGCATGTTGGTTCTCTGAGACCCAGTAGGCGGTCTCAAGGTGGGGCCGTTGGGATTAGCAAAACAGTGGATTAGCTCACTGCACTATGTGTATAGTTACGGCGCTCTTCTAATGCTAACAATGGATATTTTAATGCAGACTTATTTACCTGTAAGGGTTTCACCACTAACCATGAATGAACACAAACAAAATTTATAATTAGGATCTGAAAGCCTTGCAGATAAATTATTTCATTAACTTAATCTACAGAAACAAAACATCCTATCTCTATAGTCAAATAATATGTTAACTAGGAGTGAGCATCTTTGGGCACCTCAAAATTCAATTACAATTCAGGGGCTATGATTCATTATTATTTATATTATAAGTGTGCTAGATTTGATTAATAATCATAATCATATGTCTACAAGGCTCCTCTTTTGGCTACAGACGTTTGCGGTATTGCGTCTATTCTGTTTTTTTGATTTAGTGCGCGCAGCATAGATAACGTGCAAAGTTTGTTTATTCAAGCAATTGGATATACAAAGCAAAACTAATAAATGACATAGGCTCATAACATGCAGCTCAAGATATTTCAAGCCTTCTTTGAATGTAATTTTGATGTATATGGCTTATAGCTTATGAAAACGTCAAATTGAAAATCTTAGAAAATTTGGAGTTTTCAAAAACAGTAAGCCATGATCTTTAGAATTATAACAAACAAAGGCTTGACATTTCACTTTGCATGTAGTGAGTTTATATCACATAGTATCTAATTTGAAGTTGAATTGCTGGATGAGTGACCTTTTGCACGATATTTTCACTTGTGTAAAAGGAAAACTAGATACGGAGAACTGTGTAGCCTGCTAATAGCGAAAAAATAAATAAAATTCACTACTTGGCGAGCAAGCATCTACGATTTAATTCTAAAACCATATACTATTCAGACATTTGGCCCCAGGTCGCCGAAAAAGTGTGGCTCAACGATGTGTCTCGTCTACACTTTCAATGTCCATTTCTCTGATAATGCAATTGTTGATGACTGAAGTGTTGTTATCAACCAAACCCTCCTCATCCCACCCCCCGGATTGTAAATAATTCAATGTATATACTCTGATGATTAACTTGTGTGATGACTGTATTATGCTGATAGTATATATTTGTACCATGAATTGATTAACGTGGACCCCGACTTAAACAAGTTGAAAAACTTATTCGGGTGTTACCATTTAGTGGTCAATTGTACGGAATATGTACTGAACTGTGCTATCTACTAATAAAAGTTTCAATCAATCAATCAATATAAACTCATTCATATCTAGCTGACAGACGTGTTGCTGTACTGTGTGGGTAATGTTGTCGCTCCTGATTTTTTAATCTACTTGCTAATTTCCTCTTCTTAGCTGGTTACTCTCTGTTGTAACGTGGTTCCTACTAGCCTCCGGTATAAATGTACGAAGCATTTAGTCTTTTCTTGTATTACTACGTCACATTCAAGCTAGCTTAGCGCCATGGCTAGCATAGCTTGTCCTCTCCTCCTACCTTCTCTGTGTGTCCACGCTAACCCAGCTAACACATAACGTTAAAAAAAATATTAGCTAATGGTGCTCCCTTGGTTAGTTAGAGCCATACTTGCCAACCTTGAGACCTCCAAATTCGGGAGATGGGACGGGGTTTGGTGGTAGCGGGGGCGTGTATTGTAGCGTCCCGGAAGAGTTAGTGCTGCAAGGGGTTCTGGGTATTTGTTCTGTTGTGTTTATGTTGTGTTAAGGTGCGGATGTTCTCCCGAATTGTGTTTGTCATTCTTGTTTGGTGTGGGTTCACAGTGTGGCGCATATTTGTAACAGTGTTAAAGTTGTTTGTACGGCCACCCTCAGTGTGACCTGTATGGCTGTTGATCAAGTATGCCATGCATTCACTTAAGTGTGTGTAAAAGCCGCATATATTATGTGTCTGGGCCGGCACGCTGTTTGTATGGAGGAAAAGCTGACGTGACGATAGGTTGTAGAGGACGCTAAAGGCAGTGCCTTTAAGGCACGCCCCCAATACTGTTGTCCAGGTGGAAATCGGGAGATTTTCGGGAGGGGCACTGAAATTCGTGAGTCTCCCGGGAAAATCAGGAGGTTTGGCAAGTATGGTTAGAGCTAAGCTAAGAACTAACGATTGGAGAACATTAGTGCCGCATTTTAGAATCTTTAGTATTACTATTTCCATCCATCCATTTTCTACCGCTTGTCCCTTTCGGGGCCGCGGGGGGTCTTGGAGCCTATCTCAGCTGCAAACATACGTAAATAATCGATGTTCAGACATTTGTCCATCCATTCATTAATCGTCCACGTTTTCAATGGAGATGCATCAGAGAATCTATAATTTTTCCAACCTTTGGTTTTAACCCCTCCAAGGTTTCTCATTGTTATCCCATTGGGTTGAGTTTTTTCTTGCCTTGATGTGGGATCTGAGCCGAGGATGTCGTTGTGGCTTGTGCCGCCCTTTGAGACACTCGTGATTCGGGGCTATATAAGTAAACATTGATTGGACGACAAAACAAGTCCAACCCTAATATTAATCACACTTGTCGCCATCATGGCCATCTGCCTGTCTCTACCCCCCTTGGTCATCTGTGCATCTCTCTACACACTACTCTAGCATCCACCCACTTGTGCAGGCCTACCCCGTACCTTGCGTGTCTGTGCTTGTGAAGATTAGCATTGTAAATCTGGTCTTGTTGTAGCTTGGAGTGAATGTGGCAACTCGCCACACAGTGCGAGAGAGAGAGAGCGAGCGAGAGGGCACATAAGGACTCATTGGTCACACACAAATGTGCAGATGTGCACAGTTACCGATCCACTGAGCGGCTGCCAAATCAGCACTTACATATCAGAAAGCTGTTAAACACACAGTGTACTGGAATTCCTTTGAAACCAAAAACTAGAGCATGGCGTCGCTTATTGTGTGTTTGCCCCCTTCAAACAAAGTGACGTGCAAACATCTCCGGGACAACACCTTGAATCATGTTCTCGTTGTCAGGCAACCCAACCGTCCTCTTATTGTGCAGGTAACCCCGCTGTGTCTTCTCTGCCGTAATCTCCTTTGAAAGTAGAGTTTTGGCAGAAAGACAGTATTGACCTTTACGTTTGAGAAGCGTTACGTAAGAGCACTGCAAGCGTGAATGCTAACTGCAGCATTTTTCTGCTAAGCCACACGAGAAATCCTGTCCTTCAGCACTGCTGCTGCCTTGAAGGACAATGTCTTCATTGTAGGGGATTCTTATTGATCAGAGACTCTCCAGAGAGCTTGATGGAAACGTCAAGGGTCGTCAATTTGGCCCAGAGGCATGGTAGTACCGGGATGCTGCGTGATTGTGCAGGAGCACTTCCTGTGCGGCTCCAGTGGCTCAGTGCGGCAGGTGCAGTGCGGAGGGACGTGCAGGACGCTGCAGCAAAGCAAGGGCTGGGCCTCTGCAGAAGCCACACGCATCCGTTGCCGTAACACGTGCACCATCTTTTACTATCGCCCTCCTCGCCACTTTCTGACTGCAGCCATTGTGACATTCTGATGACGCTAATCCGCCATTTCCCCACCTATCTCCCCGACCACACCCCTTAAAGAAGATCATCCTACCTGACCCCATCCCATCTGTCTCTCTGATTACCCATCCCATGATGCATTGCGAGGAGGGAAACAGGAGCTATGGTAATGTGAGCCTCGGGGTCATTATCCTGTAACAGGATACGCAGTCGCCGAGCCCTCCCCCTCCCCCGCGCTTCCATGCGCATTTTAATTGCCTCTCCCTACACCTTGAGTCCTTCCTCTCTCGCCCCCCCATGATGTATGCAAAGGTGAAAAGCGCCGCCAGCCTCCACCAGTTTACTATCTCCATCGCATCGCCGCATCTCAACCTCGCCCGCGTGCATCCCGGCTCCGGCCTATCAGGGCGCTTTGCTGGGAATTTCCACGGGAAAGGCTCCGCCCCCGCTTTGACGCAGCAAGGCACGTTGCATGCATGCCCCCTGCGGCCTTGGGGAAAGGACAGCTGGCAAGTCACTGCACTGTGTGCGCAGCAGCACAATGAATTGTGTGCGGAGGACTCAAAATGATGCAACGACAATGATGAGCACATGACCTTTAAGGGGAAAAACATCCGATGCTCTTCCACAATGTCAACCACATCTATCCTTTTTTTCCACCTTTGACGCAGACGCCTGTCACCTCCCACCCCTGCAGGGGACACTGCAGCGGGGATGCATGCAGGGAACCCCGTGGCACTGCAATTATACTTAGACTTCCTTTTATTGTCATTCAAATTTGAAATTTACAGTACAGATAAGAATGACATTTTGTTGCATTAGCTCGTTGTAGTGTAGGATAAAAGAGCAATAAGGTGCAGATATAAATACATAGATTACTGCACAGATAAATATATTGCACTTTTTGCATAAGCATCCACGTTTATGGATGTATGTTATATTGTCTTTATATTCAAGTGAGTTAATCCGTTTTTGGGGGGGAATTGAGGGGATTATTATGATGCGTTCAAGAGTCTTATGGCCTGAGGGAAGAAGCTGTTACAGAACCTGTAGGTTCTGGAATGACACAGACTCTCTGCGGACAGGGGTCGTTCTAATCTGCAGCGTCACGCCGTTGATGCAGTGTTGCATCTTCCATTCATCTGCATATGATTTTTTTTTTTTTCCTTTTTTTTTTTCCCAACACACTCTTAAAATCCGTTCCGTGTGTAAAAATGCATTCACTTCTTAGCGATTAGCGTGTATATGTTATGTCACAAATTAAAGGGGAAATAAGCTGGTGAGACGCTTATTCCCGCTAACCGCATTATGACGCACGGCCGGTCACCGAGGGTTCCGATGGTGAGACGACCGAGAAGAGGGCACCGGAGCCGGGGTTGCGCATCAGGTAGAAAGAGGGGGAGGTCAAATGAAGGTTTTAGTGCAAATGATGGCCGAAAATGTCGTAGAGGGATTAGGGCCTACCTACATGGTTGGCAAGGTTAAAGGCATAAAAAAAAAAAGAACAAGGACACACGGTTAGTCTTTGGGGAGACTTGAGCAAAATTTTCCATCGTGAGTCAGTTGGAGCTAATAGTAAAAAGACGCTAGACCGCCATTAAGTGGGAGGACATCATGATGGTGCTTGTGGTGGTTTTGTCGCAGTCTGGCTTGAGGCAGTTCCGCATTACAGTCAATGTCACTCAAAACCCGAGCGAGGGATTTCCGCGCGGTGGAAACAACAAAATAAAAAATGACGTGACGGCTCCAAGGCCGCCGCCATCAACATCATCTCATCTTCTCCCTCGCCATACTTCTCCCGGCTCGCTTCAAGAGGGCGTTACAAGTCCCTAATATTATTGTCATTATTAGTATTATTAACCAACACTTACCCCCATGTTGGCGCAGGCGCTCTTCTCCTCCGCTCAGGTGATGCTTGAGAGGCGTGGACGACCCCCAACTCGCTGTGTTGTGGCGGTGGAGAAAAAAAACAGGAAAAGGGAGGAAAAAAAATAAAATGGTAGACGAGCTTTAAGGACACGAGGTGCGTAGCTGAAAGTTTCACGAACAAAAAGCCTCTCTAGGCTGGTTTGAAATCGGAGTCTAGTTCCTCGGCCCGGGCGGTGTTGGTTTTAAAATAAAGGTCGGAGCATCACGCTGGGATGTATGGCGTGTCTAACTAACCAGCCGCACTACCCCCCCTCCTGGCCGCAGTACTCGTCGCCTCTGCACTCCGCTTCGGAAAGAAGCACCGCATCCAAACGAATGGCTAAAGCGGCTTGTCAGTTTACATACGCCCCGCCCACCACCAACGGCTCCGCCAATAAGCACCGCGCTTTCATCCCCGTCCGCTCAGCTAACCAACCGTGACGCGGAGCGTCTTTTCACTGACTGGCCGGCGCTGACCAATGAGTGTCACCCTCTTATTTCCGGGAACCAATGGGAGGAGGAGAATGGCCCCTCCCGGTTTACTGCAGAATTCTGTGGCTCGCCGGTCGCCCAGGGTACCTTCTGAGGTTTTTTGTACAAACGCACAGGTTATATTCTTATTTTTGTGTTTGTTATATGTGATGTTAGAGTCTGTTTGTCGTGTTCCATCACATTAAAAAAATGCATGATCGTTACAGTGTGTGCCCATAAAAATTACCCGTGACGGATGCATCACTGCACTTAAAGCGGCAGAGTCTATGCAGAGTCAGCACTTTTTATAGCTGCAAAGGTAGCATGGTGACAAGGGTGCTTCTTCTGGAAGGTACACTCCATAATCCATCCATCCATCCACTTTCTACCGATTGTCCCTTTTAAGGTCGCAGGCGGTGCCATAATATGGATGTCATTTTTATGTAATAGTGCCAGAGACAGCATTAGCATCATTTAGGTGCAACCACATTGTTGTTTTGTTGTGGCGTCCACTGCATGCATCGTGGGTTGCACCACTTTCCCCAGCAGGCACAAGACATTGAAACAACGTTGATTATACATCACAACCTTCAAAACATCCATCCATCCATTTTCTACCGCTTGTCCCTTTCGAGGTCGCGGGGGGTCGCTGGAGCCTATCTCAGCTGCATTCGGGCGGAAGGCGGGGTACACCGTGGACAAGTCACCACCTCATCGCAGGGCCCAACACAAGTAGACAGACAACATTCACACTCACATTCACACACTAGGGCCGATTTAGTGTTGCCAATCAACCTATCCCTTCAAAACAACGTTGCAAAATAGTTGTATTTGTAAATCGAGACAACGTTGATGTCTAACGTTGGATCCACATTGTTGGTTGAGAAATCACCAAATCTCTATGATCAAATCAATGTCACAACCTGACATTAAGGGTGAAATGATTAGTCGTCATTGTCGACAAATGTCGACAATAGAATTTGTCGCCGACATTTACAAAACCCAAAACCAGAGAAGTTGGCACGTTGTCCATCCATCCATCCATTTTCTACCGCTTATTCCCTTCGGGGTCGCTGGAGCCTATCTCAGCTACAATCGGGCGGAAGGCGGGGTACACCCTGGACAAGTCGCCACCTCATCACAGGGCCAACACAGATAGACAGACAACATTCACACTCACATTCACACACTAGGGCCAATTTAGTGTTGCCAATCAACCTATCCCCAGGTGCATGTCTTTGGAGGTGGGAGGAAGCCGGAGTACCCGGAGGGAACCCACGCAGTCACGGGGAGAACATGCAAACTCCACACAGAAAGATCCCGAGCCCGGGATTGAACCCAGGACTACTCAGGACCTTCGTATTGTGAGGCAGACGCACTAACCCCTCTTCCACCGTGCTGCCCGTTGGCACGTTGTGTAAATTGTAAATAAAAACAGAATACAATGATTTGCTAATCCTTTTCAACCTATATTCATTTGAATATACTCCTTCCGCCTGTTGCTCCCCCGAAAGGGACAAGAGGTAGAAAATGGATGGATGGATGGATGGATGGACTGCAAAGACAAGATATTTAACGTTCGAACTGGAAAACATTGTTATTTTTTGCAAATATTAGCTCATTTGAAATTTGATGCCTGCAACATGTTTCAAAAAAGCTGGCACAAGTGGCAAAAAAGACTGAGAAAGTTGAGGAATTCTCATCAAACACTTATTTGGAACATCCCACAGGTGAACAGGCTAATTGGGAACAGGTGGGTGCCATGATTAAGTACACGTAAAAGCAGCTTCCATGAAATGCTCAGTCATTCACAAACAAGGATGGGGCGAGGGTCACCACTTTGTGAACAAATGCGTGAGCAAATTGTCCAACAGTTTAAGAACAACATTTCTCAACAAGCTATTGCAAGGAATTTAGGGATTTCACCATCTACGGTCCGTAATATCATCAAAAGGTTCAGAGAATCTGGAGAAATCACTGCATGTAAGCGGCTAAGCCCGTGACCTTTGATCCCTAGGCGGTACTGCATCAAAAAGCGACATCGGTTTGTAAAGGATATCACTACATGGGCTCAGGAGCACTTCAGAAAACCACAGTCAGTAACTACAGTTGGTCACTACATCTGTAAGTGCAATTTAAAACTCTACTATGCAAAGCCAAAGACATTTATCAACAACACCCAGAAACGCCGCCGGCTTCGCTGGGCCCGAGCTCATCTAAGATGGACTGATGAAAAGCGGAAAAGTGTTCTGTGGTCTGACGAGTCCACATTTCAAATTGTTTTTGGAAACTGTGGACATCGTGTCCTCCGGACCAAAGAGGAAAAGAACCATCCGGATTGTTATAGGCACAAAGTTGAAAAGCCAGCATCTGTGATGGTATGGGGGTGTATTAGTGCCCAAGACATGGGTAACTTACACATCTGTGAAGGCACCATTAATGCTGAAAGGTACATACAGGTTTTGGACCAAAATATGTTGCCATCCAAGCAACGTTATCATGGACGCCCCTGCTTATTTCAGCAAGACAATGCCAAGCCACATGTTACAACAGCGTGGCTTCGTAGTAAAAGAGTGCGGGTACTAGACTGGCCTGCCTGTAGTCCAGACTTGTCTCCCATTGAAAATGTGTGGCGCATTATGAAGCGTAAAAAATACGACAACAGAGACCCCGGACTGTTGAACAACTTAAGCTGTACATCAAGCAAGAATCGGAAATAATTCCACCTGAAAAGCTTCAAAAATTGCTCTCCTCAGTTCCCAAATGTTTACTGAGTGCTGTTAAAAGTAAAGGCCATGCAACACAGTGGTAAAAATGCCCCTGTGCCACTTTTTTTGCACTGTATTCTGTTTTTATTTACGAATTACACAAAGTGCCAACTTCACTGGTTTTGGGCTTTGTATATTTGTCGACAATAGTCGTGACGTCATAACTCGTGTTTTTCTGGGCGGAAGAGGGTCCGCGCCGCCTCTCGCTAAAACATCGCCAGTGAAAACATTTAAAGTGTGACAGCATTTCCTTCTATTCTTGTTAAAACATGAAGACCTTGCTCATTTTGCAAAGCGGACCTTGTTTTTACGGCAGTACATCTGTGACATGCGAACATTTATGATGATTTATGATGAGCCATGATGTCGGACGTCTGGAGGGAGGATGCGGACTCAACTCAGTTAGCTTGTACCTTGTTAGCTAGCTAACAAGTGTGAGACTAAGTTGTGTGAAAAATAACTATCATTTTAACCAAGGTCAGCCAGCTAAACTTTGTCTACATTAATTCAAGTACTTTATAAAGCAGCGTCAATTTGCAGTTCAATTAAAAAGGCAGAATAACGGACGCAAATCACGCGCATACAGACACACACAATGAGAGAAATTAGGCACCAATGCGGAGGTATCATAAGATTAAACATACAATCTAATAGATAATTAACATGTTAAGAATCAATCAATGATACAATTCTATACATTGAGTCTATTAAAGTGCTACAACTGCCAGGAGTTAATCAATAGTCAATATACATGTGTGCAGTTTTACAAACATCATCACAAAATGAGATATTTGAGGAAGTTGGATTTGGTGTTTTGTTTCTTGGTTTTATTGTTGCTATTTTAACTGTTTTTTTAAATACATAAACAAGATGAATTGTTGTTTTTTTTTAGCACTTTGACTTTCCTGCCTTTGAAATGGACAACATTTCAATAGTCATTTAAAGTAAAACCTGCCTATTGTGGTGTGGCATGTCTTGGTTGGTAGAGTGGTTCAATTGGTTCAATCCCTGCTTCCGCCATCCTAGTCACTGCCTTTGTGTCCTTGGGCAAGATACTTTACCCACCTGCTCCTAGTGCCACCCACACTGGTTTAAGGCTATGTCTACACTAAGCCGGATAACCCCTTAAACAAATAATTATTTAGCCTAGGCCTCGTTTCAGCCACACTAAACTATCGTTTAAGGTTCCCCTCATCTGAAAATAATTTACAAGGGTAAACCCGCCATTTATTTCTTGAATCTCCGGCTCTTAGCGTTGTATGGACTCATTGATCGTTTACAAACTGAGTTCGGAGAGGAAGTGACGCCAGAAAGACCACGCCCCACACAGGAAGTGACATCAGAAAGAACGCGCCACAGCCAGCTTCATAACAACCCATTCGGTAACTCGGCGGCAACCACTAGAAAGATGGAGGCGAGTCATCCAGACATGCCCGTATTTCTCCGTCTTGTACATGTACAGGCGCTTTTGAAAATCACACATCAATATCTTAAGAGAAAGAAACGGGCAATTGCAGCTATTTGGGATACAACACATCTAAGACGGCAACATAGCAATGTTGAGCGACGGTTTTGGATAAGCCCTGGAAGAACGGCAGCCTGGTGGGATATGTTTGTCACCGAGTGTGTTGTGCCACAAGAACGGCAAGAGAACTTTCGAATGTCCAGGTCAGCTGTGATTCTACTTAGTGAAAAACGTTGTCCATTTGTCGAAGGAGAGACGACAATGCGGGCTCCCGTGGACAAGGGAGGACTACGAAATATACCAAATGCATTTGGACTGGCAAAGCAGACTATTACTAGTTATTGTCCGTGATGTACGTCTAGTTTTGTACTCCGTACCTATTGTGAAGCCATGAAGTGGTTGCGGCCGTCAAGTACGACCGCCAATTTCAGCCTACAAGCACAGTGTCCTGTTGTTGGTTGTTGTAAAATGTTCTTTATCACATTGTTTACTTTCAAACGTCCATTAAAGACATGATTCATGTATGATGGCTCAGGTGTGATTCACTACAAAAGTCTAACAGCTGCTGATGGTGAGGCAAGCAAGGTTTACTGTTAAAAGAAATGTGGCAATAGTCTACATTGAAACACAGGGTAAGGATACACTTCCAGGTGCATTTTTTCTCGCATGCGTACTAGGTCGCGTTGCACCGGCGGATGGCGGACGGAAGGGGTCTTAAACGGTGGCATTGTTGTGTGTGGACACAGATAAGGTTAGGTGGGATTTACCCTGGATAACCTTATCCGGCTTGGTGTAGGAGGGGCCTAAATGTAACTTAGATAATGGGTTTCACTATGTAAAGTGCTTTGAGTCATTAGAGAAAAGTGCTGTATAGATAGAAATCACTTCACTACATTTAAAAGTCGATGGAAAAATTAGAGCCAATAAATATGTGTACGCTTTATAATCTGACTAGTTGACTATTCGTTAAGATAGTCGTTGACTAGTCGACTATTAAAATAGTTGTTAGTTAGTTGCAACCCTGCCTGACATTGACTAAATGTCGTCAAAAAGCATGTTGTTCCAACACTAGATTTGAGTTGCTCAACGTCAGGAGCTAATTCAACAAGTACTCAACGTTGTTTCAATGTCTTGTGCCTACTGGGTGGGGAGAGCCTGCTGTCACTGAAGCAGATCGTCACCATGGCGATGAACATGTGAAGTAGCACAAAACATGCTACTCTGCATGCTTCCAGTGATTTTGTCAGCAGGCTTACTGCTAATAAAGTTCTGTTAAATCTCATTGGCAAACCAAAATGGCTGGCACCACAATTCTTTTATACCCTTATCCACCTCTTTCTCCCTCCAACCATTTCACTTCATCAATCAGTGTGTGTGTGTGTTTGCGTCTGCACGATCAGGGACCTGTTATTATGAATGCATTAAAATGCGAGCAAGGGGCTGCGTCCCTGACCGTGCAAAGTCAGCTGCAAAGGGCAACATTTTGACATGGCAGCACTTTTAAGTACAGACAAATGAGACACAGAGTCATGAATATGATTTTGCAGTATGTAACGGTGCCAAAGGGTCGCAGAACACCTTTTCACATGCAGAAAAAAAGGCTGTGGGGACGATATCATGCATGCACGACACACACTGCTAATTTGCAAGGGAAAAACACAGCAACGCCGTCCCTGGAGCAAATTGTCGCCACGGCAATAACCACGCAAGGTAGCACAAATCATGCAACTCTTGTCACCAGCCTTGCTGCTAACAAAGTTGTGTTCAGTGATATTCCCTAACCAAAATGGCTGCCGCTGCTATACCATTTCATAACCTCATCCATCTCTTTCTCCCTCCAACCCTTTTTCATTTCAATACATGCTTCTTCAGCTGGGGAACGGGGAGGTGGGGGAGGGGGCAGCAATCCCTTATCCCAATTCTTGGTCGCCACAGCAACAGAAGTCAGATGACCTTGCCTGAGACTGCTGAGTCAGACATCGAAGATCAGTGGAATATCAATATGGCTGTTATCATGCAAGAATGCAGTGTCTTACACACACATTTACAGGCAAGTGATGTGCATACATACCGAATGTACGCGTAAAGGCCGACAAGAAATTTGGTAAGTCTGTGACGTGAGGCATGAGTCAAAGCTGCAGATGAGTGCTGAATGTCATGAGGTCTCAGTCTCATGCGCTATTTGGGAAGCCTCAAGCGAGACTCAGAGCAAGAGAGTTATATTTATAAAAATACAGTACATTCCAATACAGAAACATGTGATGCTATCATACAGGGAGGATGTTCCATATTACGGTACTATGAAGCAGTGCACGTCTACACCACTGCACCACTAATACAATGTTTAATCAATACCTCATCAAAATGGTCGACTATCAAATAAATTATATTCTTGCCGTTTTTTAAGACTGTTCTCCTTTCTTCAAAGTCCTAGCCCTCTAACCTAAACATTTCCAACCTGCCACCAGAAAAAGTGCATCAAAATGCAGCACGGAAACAGGTTTGGGTTGTTGAAATGCAAATATTCTATTCACAGACACAGCAAATAGTTCAGCCAGGATTTTTGACTGGAATGCTTTGTGGTTGGACATCGCAAGCTTCAAATGGAACATTTACGACTTCCGAGCAGTGTTAAATGCAACACATCTTATGTCACCTCCTGGTACCCCAGCACCTCCAAAACCCTCAAATCTAGACTCCAAACATCCCAGAACAAGCTAGTCAGGTTGCTTCTAGACCTCCACGCCAGATCACACCTCACTCCTACCCACTTCTCCAAAGTGGGCTGGCTCATGGTGGAGGACAGAGTAAAACAACTTGCACTGAGCCTAGTAGTCTTTAAAATTCGCTATACCTCCCTGATACCGAAGTACATGTCATACTACTTCCATAACATAAATGACCGCCATAACCACAACACCAGGGGGAGCTCCACAAACCACATCAAACCCAGATTCCGATCTAACAAAGGTCCTAAAGGCCTACTGAAACCCACTACTACCGACCACGCAGTCTGATAGTTTATATATCAATGATGAAATCTTAACATTATAACACATGCCAATACGGCCGGGTTAACTTATAAAGTGACATTTTAAATTTGCAGCTAAACTTCCGGTTCGAAACGCCTCTGAGGATGACGTATGCGCGTGACGTAGCCCGGGGAACACGGGTATGCCTTCCACATTGAAGCCAATACGAAAAAGCTCTGTTTTCATTTCATAATTCCACAGTATTCTGGACATCTGTGTTCGTGAATCTGTTGCAATCATGTTCATTGCATTATGGAGAAAGAAGCTGAGCAAGCAAAGAAGAAAGTTGTCGGTGCGAAATGGACGTATTTTTCGAACGAAGTCAGCAACAACAGTACACAGCCGCCGCTTCTTTGTTTACATTCCCGAAAGATGCAGTCAAGATGGAAGAACTCGGATAACAGAGACTCTAACCAGGAGGACTTTTGACTTCGATACACAGACGCCTGTAGAGAACTGGGACAACACAGACTCTTACCAGGATTACTTTGATTTGGATGACAAAGACGCAGACGTGCTACTGTGAGTATGCAGCTTTGGCTTCTAAACATTTGATCGCTTGACCGTATGTGCGCAACTTTTTTTTGCGTATGTACGTAACTTTTTTTAAATATATAAGCTTTATGAACCTTGGGTTAGGTGAACGGTCTTTTGGGCTGAGTGATTGTGTGTGTTGATCAGGTGTTTGAATTGTATTGGCGTGTTTTATGGAGCTAGGAGCTAGCATAGGAGCTAGGAGTTAGCATAACAAAGACGTAGGTGTTTTTATGCAGGATTAATTTGTGTCATATTAAATATAAGCCTGGTTGTGTTGTGGCTAATAGAGTAAATATATGTCTTGTGTTTATTTACTGTTTTAGTCATTCCCAGCTGAATACCAGGTACCGTGAGTATGCAGCCTTGGCTGCTAAACATTTGATAGCTTGACCGTACGTGCGCGTCACGTACGTAACTTTTTAAAAATATATAAGCTTTATGAACCTTGGGTCAGGTGAACGGTCTTTTGGGCTGAGTGATTGTGTGTGTTGATCAGGTGTTTGAATTGTATTGGCGTGTTCTATGGAGCTAGGAGCTAGCATAGGAGCTAGGAGCTAGCATAACAAACACGCAGGTGTTTTTATGCAGGATTAATTTGTGGCATATTAAATATAAGCCTGGTTGTGTTGTGGCTAATAGAGTATATATATGTCTTGTGTTTATTTACTGTTGTAGTCATTCCCAGCTGAATATCAGGTCACCCCCGGCTCTCACAGCATCTTCCCTATCTGAATAGCTTCAACTCCCCACTAGTCCTTCACTTGCACTTTACTCATCCACAAATCTTTCATCCTCGCTCAAATTAATGGGGAAATTGTCGCTTTCTCGGTCCGAATCTCTCTCACTTCATGCGGCCATCATTGTAAACAATAGGGAACTTTGCGGGAATGTTCAATTGACTACGTCACGCTACTTCCGGTAGGGGCAAGCCTTTTTTTTATCAGATACCAAAAGTTGCAATCTTTATCGTCGTTGTTCTATACTAAATCCTTTCAGCAAAAATATGGCAATATCGCGAAATGATCAAGTATGACACATAGAATAGATCTGCTATCCCCGTTTAAATTAAAAAAATTCATTTCAGTAGGCCTTTAACTCATTCTCCTTCTATGCCACATCAATATGGAATGCACTCCCAACAGGTGAAAAAGAAAGTGCATCTCTATCCTCCTTCAAAACTGCACTAAAAGAACACCTCCAGGCAGCTACAACCCTAGCCTAACCCCCTCCCCCCACCACATCCCACCTCCCAGGATTGGAAATAATCAAATGTATATACTTGTTCTTATGCTTTCTGAGCTCACTATGTTCACCACTCGCTGTACATATCCTACGAAGTGAGACCTATACTGTTACAAGGTCCATTTCTCAGATGATATAATTGTTGATGACTGAAGTATGCTGACAGCAACCCAACCTAACCCTCCCGCCGCAACCCCCTCCACATCCCAGCCCCGGATTGTAAATAATGTAAATAATTCAATGTATATACTCTGATGATTAATTTGTGTGATGACTGTATTATGATGATAGTATATATTTGTACCATGAATTGATTAACGTGGACCCCGACTTAAACAAGTTGAAAAACTTATTCGGGTGTTACCATTTAGTGGTCAATTGTACGGAATATGTACTGTACTGTGCAATCTACTAATAAAAGTTTCAATCAATAAATCAATCAATCAATCAATCAATCAATCAATCAATCAATCAATCAATCAATCAATCAATCAATTAATCAATCAATCAGTCATTCTCCACTGGTCAGGAAAAGGCTTGCAAACGAATAAATGGACAAACAAACCTAACTACAGAAAAACCTCACTTTTAGGAGTTCTGAATATTATTTTTTTTTTACATTTAAAAACTTCCTTGTGATCTGCATAACAAAAAATGTTGGTTCCTTGGTAAAAATTTTGCATAAATTACGTTTTACAGACCGTCTTCTGACTGTCTCTTCAAGATACCCCATTTTGTGGGCGGTCTTATTTACATGGCTCCACTTCGATACATCCCAAATACACAAAACGGGTACCAACAAGTAAGACAAGTTGGTTCTGCATAATAGGTCCCACATAATAGTGCTTTCTGTCTCTCAGCTAATTGTTATGCTTTAAGTTGCAAGCAAACATTTGACATGCAAACATCCCTGCCATTATGCTGATGAAGCAAATGTCACAATGAACCTTGTCAAATCTGCCCAAAACTCTCTCTCTCTACTCGCAAGCATTTGCTTATAGCTGGAGATCAACCCAACTTTGTTTTCCCAACCATTGGAAAAAAGAATGCGAGTGTGAAGGGCAGGGCTGAGAAGAAGTGGATGATACTTATTGAATTATAAAAATCAATAATTAAAAACATGACCGATTGTCAAGTCGACATGGCGAAGCAGTACGAATCCCTGCTTGTCTGCACTGTGCTGAAGCAGAATGAGCCTAATACCAGCCAAGCATGTTAAAATGTACCCATAAAAATATAGAGAGGCTGCTGATGGTGTGTTTGACGAAGACGCAGCTGCAAGAAGATACCGTAGAAGTCCACTCTCCAAGGTAAATACTGTATATTATTATAACATTGCTTTATAAAACAACTATAGTTGTTAGTAGTACATTATATTGTATTGTTTTGTTTTTCATACAATATTTATCTAAATGTTAGTTTTGTAAAAGGCATGTTACATGTAAAACTTGTGCTGTTTTGAGGGCCAAGTACCGATTAAATTGATACCAATCCATTTCAATGGGTGACATTGATTTTAGATACAAGTGTTTTGAGTTAATAGTTCTAACACTTCTTACTGATGGAACTGTTACACTTACCCAGAATTAGACATGATGCAGTCCCATCTGAACGAACATAAGTCTGTCGTTCAGATGGGTAAGTTGCGATGAAACTAGTCCCTCTGTTTCAGCACATAGTATTCCTGCCTGAACCAGGTGTGGCTAACTAATAATGCACAAACAAACACAGTCATCCGCAAGATTAACAATTTTGTTTTATTTGCCATTAATCTTTCCCTTCGTACTAACAGCCTGCTAACAAATGTAGTGAATAAACAAACATGAACATGGCGCTTTGCAAGATTTACAGTTCTGATCGAGGATTTATTCTCTCTTTTTACCATTTTAATCAAGATAGAACCATTCCCTTTACCCAATATACAAAATGGTACAATACAGTCCCGACATCTTATATTATCCTGCGTGTGTCGGAAAGTAGCTTGCTAACACAACAAGTGTATGAACAAACACAAACACAAATATTAATTTCCGGACTATAAGGCGCACTTAAAATTAAAAAAAATTCTCAAAACTCGACAGTGCGCCTTATAACCCGGTGCGCCTAATGTACGGAATAATTCTGGTTTTGCTTACCGACTTCGAAGCGATTTGATGGTACATGGTGAAATGATAAGTGTGAACAGTAAATGGCAGTCAAACATAAGAGATGCGTGTAGACTGCAATATGATGGCAATATGACTCAAGTAAACAACACCAACATTTTATATGTTCCATTGAAAATATAGAACACTACACAGGGTGCTCAAAAATCCATCAAAATGTTTTAGAACGACTTTGGTAAGCTAAGAAGCTGCACCGCTTGATGGATTGTTGGTGCATTAAACATATGAGTATTATTATGGTAAGTCTTGGGCATGACGTTAAAGTGCATCTGGCAGTGGAGGCTCCTCTATGGGGTCTTGGGGCACTAGGAGGTTAACCCCTTTACTACTGTTACCCCAGGTGGCCCTTGGCAAAGGCCTAGTACCTGACTGCCCCCTAGTCAGGGATACGGTGAAGACCTCAACGGCGGATAGATTTAAGAACTACCACAACGGCTGCGATGGCGGATGAAGGCTGCAGCAGAAAAGGGTCCTCAGTCGTCTTGGACTCCATGCCACTGGACCCTGACCCGATTCTGTCAAGGATCGTGTGGTCTGTGCACCAGTCTCCCCACGTAAAACAAAGTCACGCACAGGCATCCTCCATAAAGGGATACACCCCTACCAGGAGGATCGTCATACTCGTTCGAGTGACCGCCGATGATGACATTATTATGGTGTGTGTGTATAAGGTAAGACATATCTACCATTTTGTTTCGCAATATTATTTTTATTATCTTGTGGTACCTGCTGATCTGTATTTGGGATCTGCATAAATCCTGAAAAATTGTGCGCGTCCGCCTTTGTAGTCCGTGACGGCGCCGTAGTCGATAAGCTTCTTGTAGTTCTCTATCTTCTTGTTATGGGACATTCATCCTCCGCTGTTGCCATTTCTAATATAAAGTAGTGTAAAGTTCTTACTTATATCTGTCAGTAAACTCGCCATGAAAGCGCTAAAACATACTGGTGTAGTGAGTTTACATTATTCACCCAAGGAACTTTAGTTATTAGAGATTTCCGGTTGGACGGTTTTTCACAAGACACATTTACGGCCTTGTTGTTGTTTTCCGGATGAGGAGATGCTGCTCCGTTATTGATTTAAGTAAAGTCTGAATGTCATTAAAACAGTTAGCTCCATCTTTTGACACTTCTTCCACTCCCGTCCTTGCACGCTACACCGCTACAACAAAGATGACGGGGAGAAGACGCTGCCGAAGGTGAGCCACGTAAATAAGACCGCCCACAAAGCGGCGCATCCTGAAGCGACTGTCAGAAAGCGGCTTGAAGATGATCTGTAAAACATCATCTATGCAACATTTTGACCAAAGAACCACCATTACATGTTATGTAGACCACAAGGAAGTGTTTTAAATTTAGAAAAATTGCACCTGGGGATAGGTTGATTGGCAACACTAAATTGGCCCCAGTGTGTGAATGTGAGTGTGAATGTTGTCTGTCTATCTGTGTTGGCCCTGTGATGAGGTGGCGACTTGTCCAGGGTGTACCCCGCCTTCCGCCAGAATGCAGCTGAGATAGGCTCCAGCACCCACCGCGACCCCGAAAGGGACAAGCGGTAGAAAATGGATGGATGGAATAATAAAAT
Organism: Entelurus aequoreus; assembly: GCF_033978785.1. Taxonomy (NCBI): domain Eukaryota; kingdom Metazoa; phylum Chordata; class Actinopteri; order Syngnathiformes; family Syngnathidae; genus Entelurus; species Entelurus aequoreus. The sequence continues at coordinate 67,930,583 of NC_084741.1, read as the reverse complement.
ATGACTCCTTTAATGCGCCTTATGTATGAAAAAAGATTGAAAATAGACCATTCATCTGCAGTGCGCCATATGGTCGAGTGACCATATGGCGCACTGATACAGTAGGGCTTTATTTTTGATAGAGGAATGTATTTTCTCCCTTTAACTTTTCAACCAAAATAGAACCATTTGCACCCTGCAAAATCAAAAATGCAACAATCCCGACATCGGAAAGTAGCCTGCTTGCTAACACATCGAGTGGATAACAAACAAAAATATGTTATGGTGCGTTGCAAGATTTTAAGCTTTGACAAAGGAATATACAGTATTTTCTCTTTTTACTTTTTAAATCTAGACAACATTGAATCAAAAATGGTACAATCCTGACATCCTATATAATGTCAGTCCTTCTCAAATAGACGGCCAAATCTGATCATTTCAAAATCAGATTTTTTTCCAGTTGACTGTTTAGATTACAAGTGGAATGTGATCTTTATTAAACTTCAATATAAACGCACACAGGCCCCAAAGTGGCCCCAGTGAAGCCTCGCTGTCACTTGCATGCGCAGTGTCATGAAGTGAAAACAAAGGAAGTTGACTGGATTCCGTAAATGAACAAGGAAGTCCCTACTACACGAGTAGATATTCAGGAACGCCACAGATCAGCGTGTTCGTGGGTTTGTGTCGCCGCTGTTGTGAAGTGGAAGTTGGCAGACGGTGGAAAACAACTTAAGGAAGAGGAAGAAGAGAATTCCAAAAAGGAAAGTGATCGTGCTCCAGATGTTGTTTCTGCAATGTCCATTGAAATTAGAAAGGGATGTTTTGGATGCGGAGCCGCAGCCATGCCAAGAGGGTTGCTTGTGACCCTGGGGAAGATGCTTGATCAGTATCATGGAGTATCGGGCTTCGTACCCAACTTCTTAAAGCGGTGCACTGTAAAACGTTCTCATTGTAGCCATTAATCTTGACTTCCTCATTTTTAGTTATTAAAAACAATCTACACAAATTGTTGCATTCATTTTTGTTTTGTAGGCTGAAGTGATTTACATATTGTGCTCCTGGGTTAATGTTGTTGTTTAAATTGTATTTATTGATTTCATTGTATTTTTCAGTATCAAATGACTCAAGTTGGTCAAAAAATGTTTGTAGTTTATAGTTTATAAACCTGCTCAGTGGCCTTGTGGTTAGAGTGTCCGCCCTGAGATCGATAGGTCGCGAGTTCAAACCCCGGCCGAGTCATACCAAAGACTATAAAAATGGGACCCGTTACCTCCCTGGTTGGCACTCAGCATCAAGGGTTGGAATTGGGGGTTAAATCACCAAAAATGATTCCTGGGCGTGCCCACCGCTGCTGCTCACTGCTCCCCTCACCTCCCAGGGGGTGAACAAAGGGATGGGTCGAATGCAGAAGACAAATTTCACCACTTAAACAGACTTTTTTTTTTAATTGCAGGAAAATTGATGCACTTTAAATATTTTCTGTTACAGACTAAAACACAATGTTGATAAAGTTATTCTAAACTGTAAGTTGATTTATATTTATTTTATCTTTAATGTTAACCAGGGTACAACGTTACGCATAGACGTTATGGACAAATTATACTGTTTATAGTCGCGGCGGAGAGTAGGGGGCGGAGGCAAAATGTTTTCTTCTTCTTTGGGGCGGCATAACAGAAAATAATTGAGAAGCACTGCATTAAGCTATCCTGCGTGAAACTAAAAGTAGACTCCGAGCTAACACATCAAGTGGATGAACAAACAGAAATACTCTATGGCAGGGGTCCCCAACCTTTTTTGCACCAGAGACCGGCTTAATATAGGCATTATTTTCACGGACCGGCCTTCCATGTGTGGCAGATAAATATAGCAAATAAGTGCATGAAAAATGAATAGGTGAAAAACTAATTAGTGGAATTAGTGGGAGCCCGTGGCGTTTTCCCTTTGCAAAAAAGCTCTCCATACACTTTTGTTTTTTTACTCGTTTTTGCTCGTAGTAGGCTTTGTTTTGGCTTTAGTATCTGATGGGTTATAGGTGATACATCACACTCACGGACAAGAGCATGGCTATATAAGAGAGCTACAATTACTTGCCATTAGTTCCAATAGATTTCTGTGGGTTACTATTTCCATTCTAAAAGTTATGTATTCATATTTTGTGCTATATTTCATACGTAGATGCACTAATGTTGGCTTTTTTTGGTCCAATTTTCCATGCGTAAATACATCTGTTATTGCTAACTACTTGTATAATAGGACTACGTGCAATAACACCAGCACTTTAACTTACTAGGCCAAAGAAGATGTGTATTTTCTACCTTCAGCACAATTATTATATGCAACAATTTAGCACCTCTCCATCTGCCTTATGCACATTAACTCCTATGGTCACTTTGTTCTTGATCTACCCTGATCTTAGGTCATCCACCTAGCTAGATGGAACCTAGCTTTTGGCTACAATTTGGCACCTTTATATTTTATATGTTTATTATGTGCATTGTCCCATGTAACAAATATAGCAAATGGCAACTTTGTATCAGGAGTTGTATAATACATCTATGATCAAGTTTATTGGTGTGTATGGTGGGACTGGCAAAGTTAAGTATGAAGAAATGTAGTTGGTTATAAATTATTTTATGTCTCTGTGCGGCCCGGTAGCAAACATGTCACGGACCGGTGGCGGTCCCCGGACCGGTGGCGGTCCCCGGACCGGTGGTTGGGGACCACTGCTCTATGGCACTTTGCAAGATTTTTGGCTTTAATAGAGGAATTTATTTTCTTTTTACTTTTTAAATCTTGACAAACATTCCCTCCACCCCTAGATTCAAAAATAGTACTGTCAGGTTCAAACACTGATGACATCTATTAAACGAGACAAGAAGCAAGGAATTAAACAGAGACAGAATTAAATTTGGCTCAATTGAGGAGAAGACGTCTGGGCTGTACTCTTGTACAGTCTCCAGCACGCTCTGGCGAAAGATTGTACGCCACCTCTTATATTTGGACTTTCCCTGATTACATGGCAACAGCTGTTTCTGAGGGACAGGGGTCGTAAACAGCCATCGCCTTTGATTACAACAGTTCAAAAGAAAAGGTGGTAAACAGTTCACTTGAGGGGAGTCAGGCCCTGCTTCATCTCCGCTTTGTAGTTCTTGGGTCAAGACAATATCTTTCTGTTGATTACCGAAACATCACATACATTCAGGGTCACTCAGAAGAAAGGTTGACATCTTGGGTAATTTTGATAAAAACTTCTCTCCACTTTGGTAAGTCCTGTTTCAGCTTTATAAAATGCTCTTATAACCCCGACAACAGGGTTTTTCGTCGGTCTTCCGAAATTAAGTCTGCTCATGTGCAGTAGCATGGAATAGTCCATTGGGTGAGGAGGACAAGCCTTTTAATGTATTTTCAAGCGCAAGAATTAAGACAAAAAAATTTAGATTGTTTTGTTAAACGACGTGGCACAGTTGGGAGAGTGGCCGTGCCAGCAACCTGAGGGTTCCTGGTTCAATCTCCACCTTCTACCAACCTTGTCACGTCCGTTGTGTCCTTGAGCAAGACACTTCACCCTTGCTCCTGATGGGTCGTGGTTAGGGCCTTGCATGGCAGCTCCCGCCATCAGTGTGTGAATGTGTTTTGAATGTGGAAATAGTGTCAAAGCGCTTTGAGTACCTTGAAGGTAGAAAAGCGCTATACAAGTATAACCCATTTACCATTTACCATTACAATACATGAAAGAAAAAGAACACCTTCATGTTGCTTTCCATCCTACACAGTGGAGTTTTACAAGCCGTTTGATGGGTAGGATTAAAGACAGCTTTTGTCCTCTCGCCAGGAACTCAATGTAACACAAAGTGTTGTGATAACTTTGATACAATTATTCTAACAAGTACAGTCTCAATATCTTACGTTAATCTCCATGAACCAGGGAGTAGCTTGCTAAAGTTTGCACATGCAAACAAATACTTTTGATAGTTAACCTGAATGCCACCGCCTTTACTCATAAAACTAACTGTTTTGCCATCCTTCAGAAAAGAGAACGGAACCAACATGTCAAAAATGAGCATGTCACCACTTGTGTCGGCATACTTTTCATACAAATTGGGTGTAGGCAGTGCCAAGACTACTTTGTATGCTGGTGTGGGAGTCATCTGTGTGTGTGTGTGTGTGTGAAGGTGATCCGAGCTAATCCGGTTTTATAAATGTCTGACATAATCTGTGTTCCACTCACAAAGTCCAGAAAGGGGGTAGAAGCGAGAGGAAAAGGAAGGTATGGTAAGAAGAAAATGAGGTAGTGAAAGAGGGAAAAATGAGGGCTGAGATCTCCGGTAAAGATGATGGAGAGGCAGATAGGGTTAAGGAGGATCACAGAAATGAGGCGTGAGAAGGGCTGAAAGCAAAAAGGAGGATAAGGAATGAGGATGACGTTGGAAGAGGGTCAGGTGGGTGGTTATGGAAAATTCCTTTGGTGTTTTTGAGCGTGGTGCCACATGACTGTCAAGGAGTTTTTTGCCCAAAGAAGACAAAAAAGCAGGATATGACGTGTATAGTCAACATTACAGTCAACAGTTACACACACACACACACACACACACACACACACACACACACACACACACACACAAACCGACACACACATGCATACACACGCGCACACACCCAAGGGCGTTGGGACTCGAAGGCCTGAATCAGCAGAATCAAAGTTAACTTTCTGTAATGTTTCTGCTGTGTTGTGTTAAGATTTCTAAATCCTAAAAAAAAAACTAATATTGAAGTCCAGTAAAGGGCAGTGTCAAAAATGTCATCTTAAGGAGATAACTATAATTGTCGAGACGTGGTCTATAGGATGTTCGTTTTCCCGAGTTGCAAGGAAGGTTGGAGTGGACAAGACGTGCAGGTAAAGACATGATTTTATTTTAACACTAACAAAAGGTACAAAACTAAAGGCGTGCACAAAGGCGGAGAACAAACTTGACTAATGAAACAAAAAATAGCACTTGGGCAAAAAACTATGAACATGAAACAAATAAACACTTACTGTGACAAGAATATAGACAAAACTCACTTGGCATGGAACTATGGTAGCATGGGTAACATGGGCAGCAGAAATCAAACAGAGTTAATGTCGCCAGGCTGATTTCCTGGCAACTATCGGCTTAAATAGTCTTGAACATGATTAATGACAGGTGTGTGAGTCCAAATGAATCAGGTGCGTGACATGAGGACAAGTGAAAACTAATGGGTTGTCATGGAAAAAAAATAAACAAGAGTGCACAAAGAGTCCAAAAACAAAACCGCACATAACCAAAACAAAACATGATCACACAGACATGACAATTATTTGCAGATGATACAACTGCGTTTTGTTCGGGAGAGAACACACAAAAGGTAATACAAATAATAACAGAAGAACTTAACAAATTAAAAAGATGGTTTGACAAAAACAGACTATTTTTGAATCGCGGTAAAACTAAAAAATTGCTATTTGGTAGCAGTAAAAGGAAAAGTCAAACAAGTACAAATAGATGGATTAGATATTGAAAGGGTAAGAGAAAACACATTTTTGGGTGTAATAATAGATGATAAAATTAACTGGAAACCTCATGTAAAAAATATACAACATTAAGTGGCAAGAAACACATCAATAATGAATAAAGCAAAACATGTTCTGGACCAAAAATCACTTCATATTCTTTACTGCTCGCTAGTGTTACCATATCTGAGTTATTGTGCAGAAATATGGGGAAACAACTACAAATGTGCACTTCATTCACTAACGGTTTTACAAAAAAGATCAATTAGAATAATACATAATGTTGGATATAGAGAACATACAAACCCTTTATTTATTGAATCACAAATATTGAAATTCAACAATATGGTGAGTATGCAAACAGCTAAAATGATGTACAAAGCAAACTATAACCTGCTACCCAAGAATGTACAACAATTCTTCTCAACAAAAGAGGAGAAAAAAAATCTAATTTAAAACATTTGTATGCTCGTACAACACTTAAAACCTTCAGCATATCCGTATGTGGAATTAAATGATTGAATGGATTAACCAAAGAAATCAAACAAAGCACCAATAGTTTAAGAGACTACAAGTGTTCACAAAGTACACAGAACAATAATTATGAAGAACATCTTTAACCTTTTTTTTTTCTTTTGAGCTAAAGATTATTTATGTAATTAATATTGTTTTACTTACTATGGTATATTATTTATTTATTATTTGTTTATTAAATGGTAAATGATAAATGGTATATACTTGTATAGCGCTTTTCTACCTTCAAGGTACTCAAAGCGCTTTGACAGTATTTCCACATTCACCCATTCACACACACATTCACACACTGATGGCGGGAGCTGCCATGCAAGGCGCTAACCAGCAGCCATCAGGAGCAAGGGTGAAGTGTCTTGCCCAAGGACACAACGGACGTGACTAGGATGGTAGAAGGTGGGGATTGAACCCCAGTAACCAGCAACACTCCGATTGCTGACACGGCCACTCTACCAACTTCGCCACGCCGTCCCTATTCCCTGTTCTGTTATAGAGAACATCGAAATGGGATAAAATTGCTATGGTATATAAAAGGTGTAGGATCAAATAAGCTCAGCTTCTTCCTACTCCTTTTCGGACGTGCTGTAATGAAACAACTGGAAATATGTGATGCATGTAATTGTATCATATGCATGTTCCAAATAAACTGAACTGAACTGAACTAGAGGTTCATGAGTGTAGTAGACAACCACATTGTATGTCATTGGGCATCTTCTGTTCCAATAACAAAATCAGCTCAAACCATCAGCTATCTTTTGCATGACACCGATTGCATGCAAAAAGAAATGTCATAACTTTGTCCAAACTTACAAAATACCATTTTGGGCCATGATTTGATTGATATACAACTAGAATTGACACAAAGAATCGGAGAAGATATAAAGCAACCGACAATGAAAATAAACAAAACTATAGTACCCCACTTTAATGAGGAATGGATGCTGATATTACTTTTCAAGGCTTCTGATTGGCCAACACATTTAATTTCATGCAGACAAGAAATTCTTTTTAATGCCATTTTTTTTTTTTTTTTTTTTTTTTTTTTTTACCTCTGAGGCAGGAAAATATACATTTTCTAAAATATCAATGTATGGGTGGGCTTCTCCTTTGTCCATCCCTAGCTTTGCTGTTTAGATAATAGGCCATCCAACGCAAAAAGTACAAAACCAAATAAAACTGGGCCAAAAAAAGCATGATGTGAGAATATTGATAAAGATTAGTGATGGACGATATCCACACATTTTCTTTCCGATCTGATTCAGAGTAAATTTCAGGCTGGTATTGGCGATACCGACACTTTGTGCAAAGATACCTAATGTGTCTGATAAAATGTAATAAAGTAGTGTATTCCAAGAGTTGCTACTCTTCAATCACCTTCAAATGTTAAAAATCACAGAGCGAAACACTGAATGCGTAATCTTATTTATAAAATGTAGAGCAGGGCCATTCAAATAGCGGCTCGGGGGCCGAATCCGGGAATGACACCATACCGGCCCCGAAGTTCAGTTCAAAACTTGGGGGACAAAAATGTTTCCTAAAAACACTAGCGTGGTCCTGTTTTACAGAGGAACTTGGACCATTTGCTTTGCAGAAATCTTTTATTTATAGATCTGTATCGCTCTGGAATAACCTGCCTCAAATTCTCACCGGCATTGAAAGTAAACAGGTTTTTAAAAGGAAAGTAATATTTTATCTGAGTCTGTAAATTACTTTGCTTATTGATGATTTTTGTTTGGTTTTGTATTGTGTAGTTATAATTATATGGTAATTATTATTCTGTGACTGTAAATTGTTTGCTTGTTTTCTTATTGATGCTTTTATTTGTTTCTGTATTTGTGTAGTTATAATTCTATGTTTTTACTTGTAATTGTATTGAGTTTGTGGACCGCAGGAAGACTAGTGGGTTGTTGTGGCAACCAGCTTATGGGGATCCTTAATAAAAATCAAATCAAATCTTTGCATTGACATTTTAACCTTGCGAGCAAACAGAGAACACTGGGGTCCTAACTTGTGAATTACATAAGTGAGGCGTTCTTCAAAGCCCCCCTCACCTTCTTAGCAGCTACATTTTTTCCCCCGTAATAATCAGTTGTTCAACTTTTTTAGTTATACTAGTGGTGTTCCTCAAGGTTGCATTTGGGCTATTCAACTGTTGGCCCGCAAATTATGTTAAAAAAACTTGTGAGAGACTCACATTTTTGCAGCAGATTCTTAGAAACACCAGAGGACCTTGATAGAGATGATCTTTGACTAGTTTTTTTGCAGAAGTTTCTTAAAAACAGCAGAACACTCCTGTAACTGACAAAATAAATACACTAAAATCAAATGTTCACTGCAGATAATGCTGGTTCCTCGGAATATACAAAATAAGAGTTTTAGTGAAGGGAAAAGTCCGGCCCCAAAGTTCATAGCTTTCTGGAAATGTGGCCCTCAAAACAATAAACAGTTGTGTTCAAAAGTTTACATACACTTGTAAAGAACGTAATGTCATGGCTTTCTTGACTTTCCAATAATTTCTACAACTCTTATTTTTTTGTGATAGAGTGGTTGGAGCACATACTTGTTGGTCGCAAAAAACATTCATGAAGTTTGGTTCTTTTATGAATTTATTATGGGTCTAAAGAAAATGTGACCAAATCGGCTGGGTCAAAAGTATACGTACAGCAATGTTAATATTTGGTTACGTGTCCCTTGTCAAGTTTCACTGCAATGACCACAAACACATGTCAAAAGTGGTAAAGGAATGGCTAAATCAGGCTAGAATTAAGGTTTTAGAATTACCTTCCCAAAGTCCTGACTTAAACATGTGGACAATGCTGAAGAAACAAGTCCATGTCAGAAAACCAACAACTTTATCTGAACTGCACTAATTTTGTCAAGAGGAGTGGTCAAACATTCAAGCAGAAGCTTGTAGATGGCTACCAAAAGTGCCTTATTGCAGTGAAACTTGCCAAAGGACATGTAAGCAAATATTAACATTGCTGTATGTATACTTTTGACCCAGCAGATTTGGTCACATTTTCAGTAAACCCATAATAAATTCATAAAAGAACCAAACTTCATTAATGTTTTTTGTGACCAACAAGTATGTGCTCCAATCACTCCAAATAAGAGTTGTAGAAATAATTAGACACTCAAAACAGCCTTGACATTATGTTCTTTACAAGTGTATGTCAACTTTTGACCACGACTGTAGTTGAATATCTCTGATGTAGAGTCTCCAAACAGCCTATATTAAAAGGACACATACTGTACACTTTCTGACTCATTTTTTTTGCCAGTCATTTTCTTAAATAAACAAATGACAGACTGAAGGATTTAGCACTGCACAGTGTGCCTTTGCACTTGCACATTACGTACTTATCTAAGTGGAAGAAAAAGTAATACCCACCAATTGCCTTTAATTTTTGATCTCAATTATTTAGTTACTTTACACTGTGTTCCTTTTTGGCCCAAATAGCTTACAGTAGCACTATGCATAATCATAATACCAGGGCATCGAGTGAAGGTCATTTTGTACTCCCTCGTCCCAGGAAGAATGCTTTGCGGAAATCTTTTATTTATAGATCTGTATCGCTCTGGAATATCCTGCCTCGAATTCTCACCAGCATTGAAAGCAAACAGGTTTTTAAAAGGAAAGTAATATTTTATCTAAGTCTTTAAATTAGCTTGCTTGTTGATGATTTTTGTTTGGTTTTGTATTGTGTAGTTATATTTATTCAAATGTGCCAAGGTGAGGCTGGAGATGTCCCTCACTGACTCCCGGGACCCTGTAGTGAGAGCCGCCGCTCCTTGCCTCGTTACAGGGCGGAAGTGGACCCCAGTCACAGCTGTGCTACAGGCCAAATCAGCTTTGCTCCATCGTGACGTAGTGGGCCACGTCCAACAAGGCAGAGGAGGCTTTGGCCTTGGAACCGTAACTCCTCTCTGGCAAAAGGCATCTGCAACCGAACGTCGAACTATGGTTGTAGAGGAAGTGCGTCGTCAGGAGGAAACAGCCAGACGTTCCAAAGCTGCAACACAAGCCAAACAGGGCCGCTGGACAAGGTGGGAGGGTGTTGAAAGGAAAAAACTCACATGGAGCGAACTTTGGGGCATGGAATCCAACAGGCTGAGTTTCATTGTTCGAGCAACATATGATGCGCTACCATCTCCCATAAACCTGCAACAATGGTTTGGAAAGGACCCATCCTGTCCCCTGTGTACAACCCCAGCAACACTCAAGCACATAATGGTTGGCTGTAGAACCAGCCTCACTCAAGGCAGATATACGTGGAGACATAACCAGGTCCTCAGATGTCTAGCTGACAAACTTGAGTGCAGGAGGATATCCATCAACGCCCAACCCATCAACAACCAGGATGTGTGCCGACACCTACCAGCGTTTGTTCGGGAGGGGGAAAAGCTGAAGACAAGACCTTCAAATCCTGATCTAAGCCCGTTGAATGCAGCCAGGGACTGGCAGATGCGAGTCGACTTAGATCAGAGGCTAATTTTCCCCCCGGCGATCGCAACGACCACCCTGCGTCCAGACCTCGTCCTATGGTCTGAAACCTCCCATATTGTCTATATCATTGAACTGACAGTTCCGTGGGAGGATGCCATCGAAGAAGCATATGAACGCAAGAAGCTGCGGTACTCCAACCTTGCAGCTGAGGCACAGGACAGAGGCTGGAGGGTAAGGGTGCGCCCAGTGGAGGTGGGCTGTAGGGGCTTTGTAGCTAGCACAACAGCAAAGCTCCTTAGGGAGGTTGGAGTCAGGGGGCAGGCTCACAGACAGGCCATTAAAGAGCTGGCCAACACAGCAGAGAGGACGAGCCATTGGTTGTGGTTGAGGAGGAGTGACACCAGCTGGGCTGCTAAGGCTAACACCTAATGGGACACACACACCCAGGGATTTGATCACCCTGGGGTGGGCCCTTCCTCAGCAGAGGGTGTCTTGTGGTAAGCCGGGCCGAAACACCCCGTGACGCTGGGGCACACAACTGAAGATGTGTCCCAATGGTGGAAAAGCCTCCCAGCAGTGTCACCTAGCCTCACTTAGGTATGCGGTCAGGTGCAAGCCTGGCTCAGGGAGGAGGACGCCCCTGCCATGCAGAGTCCCCAGGGATTGTACCAACTAGTCCTTTCAACAAAAAAAAATAATTATATGGTAAATAATATTCTGTGACTGTAAATTGTTTGCTTTTTGATGCTTTTATTTGTTTCTGTATTGTGTAGTTATAATTATATGCTTTTACTTGTAATTGTATTGAGTTTGTGGACCCCAGGAAGACTAGTGGGTTGTTGTGGCAACCAGCTAATGGGGATCCTTAATAAAAATCAAATCAGATGGTTACTGATATGCAGTATCTCAAATAACTAAAATATCAAAAGTGTCGATATTTTGGTTCAAGAATCAACATTAGAGCATGAAGATCTGGTATCGATATTTCAGTATAGAGCTGCACATCACTTGTAAAGACGCTGACAGGACTTTTATTTTCACCCGTCAAATTACTGTGGCATCAATGGAACTGCTCAAATTGCACCGCACCGCCGATCTGGCCACCATCGTCCATGAACCAGGAAGCTAACTGCTTACTAACAGACATACAATATCTTAAATTTTCCAAATAATTTGGCCTCGACAGAGGTTGAAGGCGACTTCTTCTGAATGACATACTAAAACAACAATGTATATCCAATGGCGGCCTAAGACTGTAGCACGGTAATGTATATTAGTGCAAACCACAACAATAAACACAAATGGTAATAAGCTCAGGTAGAATTTCTGATGCAGATGTCATTAGATTTGCACCTCATGTTACGACCAGTTGAGAGGTAGTAGTAGTAGTAGTAGTAGTAGTGTAGAGGCCTACGTGCTATATACAGTAGGTCATGAATAACATAGTGGCCATGCTTCATCTGCTTCCCGCTCTCCCTGCTGACCCCTACACCCTCCTCTCCATGGTAGCTGTTCTTTCAGCACCGCCATCACTGCAGCAACGCGTCTTTTTCCCCGGCTTAACCTCAAATATGTTGCCGTAGCTCCATTTACATCTCAGCTACTCAGCTACAACCACGTCAACACATGCAAACAATATACTACGAAAGCAGCACACATGAAGTAAACCCTAGTCTTCCTAGTAGTGCAAGCTAACCAGCAGGAATCACAGTACTTACTTTTATTTTGTAGTGCGGAATGTCAGAAAAAGTTTGACCAAGTGAAATTATTAACTAACCTTATGACAGATTTATGCTTTTGAAGTGTGCGTGTGAGTGTTAATTTGTGTTTTGGTGACCTTGTGGTCACAATAATTTATAAAAAATGTTATGCTGGATACTTTCAAACACGCATCTGCCTTGGAAACTTTGTATATAAGTAATTGATTGATTGGTTGATTGATTGAAACTTTTATTAGTAGATTGCACAGTATAGTACATAATCTGTACAATTGACCACTAAATGGTAACACCCGAATAAGTTTTTCAACTTGTTTAAGTCGGGGTCCAAGTAAATCAATTCATGGTACAAATATATACTATCAGCATAATACAGTCATCACACAAGTTAATCATCAGAGTATATACATTGAATTATTTACATTATTTACATTATTTACAATCCGGGGGGTAGGATGTGGAGGGGGGCGGGGGTTGATATCAACACTTCAGTCATCAACAATTGCATGATCAGAGAAATGGACATTGAAACAGTGTAGGTCTGACTTGGTAGGATATGTACAGCGAGCAGTGAACATATTAAGTTTAGAAAGCATAAGAACAAGTATATACAGCACATTTGATTATTTACATTCGATTATTTACAATCCGGGGAGGTGGGATGTGGAGGAGGGAGGGTGTTAGTCAAGGGTTAAAGTTGCCTGGAGGTGTTCTTTTAGTGCGGTTTTGAAGGAGGATAGAGATACACTTTCTTTTACACCTGTTGAGAGTGCATTCCATCTTGATGTGGCATAGAAGGAGAATGAGTTAAGACCTTTGTTAGATCGGAATCTGGGTTATATGCAACAATAATTAATAGATGGTTGTTTATATTGAGTAATGTTGTGTGCACTGCTATTGTCTTATCCACTTGCTTTTGTTTGTTTACGTACGACACCGCTAAGCTCAAGTGTTCCTAAACTGAAGTAGGGTTTTCCGAGTCATACCAAAGACTATAGAAATGGGACCCGTTACCTCCCTGCTTGTCACTCAGCATCAAGGGTTGGAGTTGGGGGTTAAATCACCAAAATGATTCCCGAGCGTGGCCACCGCTGCTGTTCACTGCTCCCCTCACCTCCCAGGGGGTGGAACAAGGGGATGGGTCAAATGCAGAGGGTAATTTCACCACACCTAGTGTGTGTGTGACTATCAGTGGTACTTTAATTTGAACTTTTAGACAGCATTATTGTTCAATTACATATATCTAGTTTGTGTGCTATTGTGTGCTTAGCTGTTGTGTATCTGCTAGCTCCTTGTAGCCTATAGCCTACCATATTTACCTTTTTGTAAACTATTTTACTAAAATAAAAATAAAAACATCAAACTTGTATACTTATTGGATGATATTTAGGTGTTAACTGGCAGTCCAGCTTTGTGCAAGTAAACGCTCTGCGGGACTGCTTGTATCGGAGCTAATAGCAGAGATTTTAGATGCAAGCCGATATCATCCGATACTAGTTTTTTTTGCTGATAACCGACTGATATCTGATGTTAATGTCAGATCGAGACACCCCTAGCTGTTATTGTTAGAATAATTGTTTCTAAATTATCACAAAAACTTTGTGTTACATTGAGGGTCTGGTGAGAAGACAAAAGCTGTCTTTGAAACCTACCAAGAGTAAGGCTCGTAAAATTCCACTCTGTAGGGGGAAAGCAAGATGAAGGTGTTCTGTTTTCTCTCATGTTTGGTAATCAACAGAAATATATTGTTCTAACCCAAGGACTTCAAAGCGGAGAGATGGCAGGATCTGCCCAATTTCCAGACAAACTCTTTTTAAACTATTTCATGGACCTCTTTTTGAACTATTTTATGGACCTCTTTTAGAACTATTTTATGAATTATTTTTGAACTGACCTTTTCTGTGAATTGTTTACGACCTTTTCTGTGAACTTTTTGCGACCTTTGCCCTTTGGAAACAGTGGTGGCCATGTGGTCGGGTAGGGTCCAAAATAAAAGAAGGAGGCGTGCAATCTTTTGGCAGAGCGTGCTGAGATACTGTTCAAGGGTACAGTGTACAGACGACTCTCCTCAATATTGAGTCCAAATTGAATTCTGTCTCTGTTTAATTCTTTGCCTCTTGTCTTGTTTAATAGATGTCATCAGTGTTTGAACCTGACAGTTATTGACCCCAATAAGTGGGATTGACCTAAAATTTCTCACACAGCTCTACAAAAAAAACATGCACAGTAACCTACGGGTGTTTCATTAATTCATTGCAAAATTTGGTACACGCCGTTAGGGGACTGACAAGCACATTTGAAACAGAGCAAACTACTTGTCCATTCCTTGAGCATTTGTCTGAAGAAGACAAAAGTGAGGATTTATATGTGTATTACATATATGCTAGCTATTTTTTGAGTACAGCACATACGGGTGTTGACAACAAGCAGCATTAATGCTTCTTTCACAGATGTGCCACACAGCCACAATGCCGTGGGCAGCAGCTTCACCACAGATGTCGATCTGTTCACCTTTGCACCCACCACAATCTGGATACCCCTCTTAAGTCCAGAGGCCAACTTTCAAAAGTGCCCTCGTCGGAGCGTAGGAAATGTTGCCTCTCCGCCTTTTAAGATGTGTGTCGCAACATTGCTAATGTCATTGAGAGGCGTTCAACTGAAATGACACGACACAAAGGTGTAGCTTTGTTTGTATAGGCCCCAGGCGTCTCCAAACTTTGGCCGGGGACCAGGATATCTATTTGCGTATACAGTGTTCCCTCATTTAACGCTGGGGTTACGTAAAAAAGACTACCCGCTTTTAGTGAAATCCGTGTAGTAGAAGTAGATTTTTTTTTTCTCGTTTTTTACATGTGTTTTCATTCATTATATATATTTTTTTGTTTACACTATGTGTTTTTTAATTTACAGGATGTTTTTTCGTTTACAGGTTGTTTTTGTTTTTTATTTATTATATGTTTTTTTCATTTACAGTACTGTCCAGTATATGTATGCTCACATCAAACAATTTTGTAAATTAGGTATGGTAATTCTTATATTTTTTTGTCATAAAAAAATACAATCATGCGCGCTTACGGACTGTATCCCTGCAGACTGTATTGATATATAATGTAGGAACCAGAAATATTAATAACAGAAAGAAACAACCCTTTTGTGTGAATGAGTGTAAATGGGATAGGGAGGTTTTTTGGGTTGGTGCACTAATTGTAAGTGTATCTTGTGTTTTTTATGTTGATTTAATAAAAATAAAAAAAAGGTTTATGTATTTATTTTTTATTTTTTGTGCGGCCCGGTACCAATCGATCCACAGACCGGTACCGGGCCATGGCCCGGTGGTTGGGGACCACTGCTGTACAGGACACATGGCATGAAGAAAATTGATTGACAATGGTCTACAGTCCCTTAGCGAATCAGGACGCAGAACACAATGCGCATTCATACGCTGTAAAAAAAAAAAAAAAGAGCATGCGACACTGTATACAATTATACACACAAAAAAAATCTGTGTAACAGCGAGGCCGTGTAAAGTGAACCGTGTTGTAGCGAGGAGACACTATACATATATATATACACACTATAAGGACACACTTAAAATCCTTTCATTTTCTCAAAACTCGACAGTGCGTCTTATAACCCGGTACAAATCATTTTGGTTGTGCTTACCGACCTCAAAGCTATTTTATGTGGCACATGGTGAAATGATAAGGGTGACCAGTAGATGGCAGTCACACATAAGAGATACGTGTAGACCGCAATATGACTCAAGTAAACAACACCAAAACTGTATATGTTCCTTTGAAAATATAGAACATTACACACGGCGCTCAAAAATCTATCAAAATGTTTTAGTACGACTTTGGTAAGCTATGAAGCCGCACCGCTTGATGGATTGTACTGTGCTTCAACATACGAGTATTATTATGGCGTGTGTATAAGGTAAGACATATTATTTGGCGTTTGGTTTCGAAATATTATGTTAAAGCAACTTTTCTTACCTTCTGGTACCTGCTGATCTGTTTTTGGGATCTGCATAAGTCCTGAAAATTTGCACGTGTCCGCCTTTGTAGTCCGTGGCGACACTGTAGTCGATCAGCTTCTTTTTTTTCCTCTATCTTTTTGTTATTGGACATCCTCCACTGTTGCCATTTCTAATATAAAGTAGTGTAAAGTTCTAATTTATATCTGTCAGTAAACTCGTCATGAAAGCGCTAAAACATACCGGTGTAGTGAGTTTACATTATTCAACCAAGGAACTTTAGTTATTTGAGAGTTCCGGTCGGACGGTTTTTCACAGGACACATTTCCAGCGTTGTTGTTGCACTAGTGAGCCACAGATGAGGAGACGCTGCTCTGTTATTGATTGAAGTAAAGTCTGAATGTCATTAAAACAGTTAGCTCCATCTTTTGACACTTCTTCCACTCCCGTCCTTGCACGCTACACCTCTACAACAAAGATGACGGGGAGAAGACACTGCCGAAGCGTTTAATTTAGTCTTCATGGGTCATTATGAGGAAAGCATGTGCGTGTTCATTCTCAGTTTACTCCCAAAACACTCACATTAAAGGTTCATTAGGGATTCATGAATGCTAACTGCGCTCCTACCTGCTAATCAGCTTATGTCTATCATATTTACAGCTAGAATTACTCAGTTTTTAGAAACACATACACCGTGTACCGAATAAGAAATTACCTTTTATTGAGGTCACACTGAAAAGAAAGAAATAAGTAATATTACAAGGGACAACAATTGCTTGAATAAAATATAGTTTTACATAATAAAGTTATTATTGTTTAAGATTTAATTATTTTTTTTTTAAAGGAAATATATTACTGTACATGTAAATATTTGTAAAACTGCGAACATTAAGTGGTAATTTTGCGAGATAGAATCGTAATGTTGAGAATAGAGTCGTACCTTTATGAGAAAAGGTGGTATCTCTACAAATATAAAGTCTTAGGGTTGTCAAAATTAACACATTAAAGCATGAGATTAATCACGTATCTAAACTGCGGGAATGTATTAATGAACATATGGAGGAGCTGCTGATGGTGTGTTTGACGGACAAGCAGTTGGAAGGAGATTCTGTGGAAGTCTGCACTCCAAGGTAAATGCTGTACACTATTATTACTTCATAAAACTACTGTAGTTGTTAATAGTACATTTGATTGTAATGTTTTTTGATACAACATTTCTTATCTAAAAGTTAGTTTTTCTTTTTTAAAAGGCATGTTAGGTGTTAAGATTTTAATTAATTTCAACGGGTGACACTGTTTTGCAATACAAGGTACAAGCTGCTTCACAGAACCAATTAAACTCGTATTCCGAGATACCACTCTAGTCGGAATTTACAAAAGAAAAAGCCATTATTCACAAAAATGAAGTTCTAATACCTGCAAGTTATATTACAAAAATAAAAAAGCGTAGTCACAGACTTTTACCTGGAAAAATCTGAAAAATTATGTAAACAAAAGACAAAAGTCAGTACAAGAATAAAGTTGCATAACTTTTTTTTTTTCTCACACTATTTTACTTTACACTACAACTTTTTTCCCGAAACATTCAGAGTTTCATTTCATTTCTTTTCCCCTGGTATTTCATCTTGCCCCCTATGCTTTCAGTGTAATACTTCAGCATTTTATTAAAACCTGAATCAAAGTAAAAGGAGGTACAAATCCCTTGTTACTTTAAAAAAAAAAAAAAAAAACCCAGGACAGGACGATTATACTGTATAACGACAACACTTTCCGACAGAAAGTGTGAGCTTTTTATTTGCAGTTGGATTTGGGACAAAAACATAGCAACTTATTTAAATTATAGTCATTCATTTTTAATATGGCACTCTACTGCTGCTGTGTACGGGGATGAGGGCAAAATAGCTTTTAACTACTATTATTACTCAGCGGATTAGTGCTGACGCACTTTGGAAGCAAATGGAACATTTTCAGAAATACTTTTCTTTTCTCTGAATCCTACGTATTTTGACATTGTTTACCTACGGGCGGCAATGTTAAGTTGTACTGTCCCTGTCAAATAAAGAAATAAATAAAGAAAAGAAAATAGCCTCGTTACACAATTTGCCAAGGAAACAGATTTTGATCATTATATTTTTCCACTTACAGATTAATGGATAACTTGCTTTGAAATCATACGTCAAGTTGACAATCAGATATTTAAGTATTCATTTTGATAACAAAAAAAATGCTTGGATTTTCTTGTCGCATGATCAGATGTTAATAAAAGTGTGAAACATCTGCAGTTGCATGGAGTACATTTGCGTGTCAAAATTGAAACAACAAATACATTTATTTAGCAAGCCATTTTCCCAGCCTTTTGCAGGCCACATAAATGTTGTGGCGGACCACAATAAAATTATTTGGTTTACCAAATACAATGACGTGGCGGGCTACATTAAATGAGGTCGCGGGCCACCTTAAACTATTTGGCGGGCCAACTAAATAATTATGTGTCGGGCCACTTTAATTGATGTGTTGAGCCAATGAATAAATTATGTGGTAGGCCAATAATTACATTTTGTAGCGTGCCAATTAATAAAGCACGTGGTTGGCCATTTTAATTGATGTGTCGAGCCAATTAATAAAGGACATGGTGGGCCACATTAAATGATGTGGCGGGCCAACTAAATAATTATGTGTTGAGCCAATTAATAAATTATGTAGTAGGCCAATTATTAAATTATCTAGCGGGCCAAATAATAAGTGACGTGGTGGGCCATATTAAATGATGTGGCGGGCCAATTAATAAGGACGTGGTGGGCCATTTTAATTGATATGTCGAGCCAATTAATAAATAAGGTGGTGGGCCACATTAAATGATGTGGCGGGCCAACTAAATAATTATGTGTCTGGCCAACTAAATAAGTATGTGTCGGGCCACCTTAACTGAAGTGTCGAGCCAATTAATAAATGATGTGGCGGGCCAATTCGTAAATTATGTAGCGGGCCAATTAATAAATGACGTGGTGGGCCATATTAAATTATGTGTCGAGCCAATTAATAAATAATGTGGCGGGCCAATTAATAAATTAGGTGGTCGACCATATTAAATGATGTGGCGGGCCAACTAAATAATTATGTGTCGGCCCACCTTAATTGATGTGTCAAGCCAATTAATAAATGATGTGGTGGGCCAAATAATAAATTATGTAGCGGGCCAATTAATAAATTACGTGGTGAGCCATATTAAACGATGTGTTGAGCCAATTAACAAATGAAGTGGCGGGCCAATTAATAAGTTAAGTAGAGGGCCAATTAATAAATGACGTGGTGGCCCACAATTAATAAATGACGTGGTGGGCCACCTTAAATGATGTGGCGGGCCAACTAAATAATTATGTGTCGGGACACATGAATTTATGTGTCGAGCCAATTAAAGGCCTACTGAAATTAAAATGTTCTTATTTAAACGGGGATAGCAGATCCATTCTATGTGTCATACTTGATCATTTCGCGATATTGCCATATTTTTGCTGAAAGGATTTAGTAGAGAACATCGACAATAAAGTTCGCAACTTTTGGTCGCTGATAAAAAAAAGCCTTGCCTGTACCGGAAGTAGCGTGACGTTGCAGGTTGAAAGGCTCCTCACATTTCCCAGCTAGCAGCGAGAGCGATTCGGACCGAGAAAGCGACGATTACCCCATTAATTTGAGCGAGGATGAAAGATTCGTGGATGAGGAACATGAGAGTGAAGGACTAGAGTGCAGTGCAGGACGTATCTTTTTTCGCTCTGACCGTAACTTAGGTACAAGGGCTCATTGGATTCCACACTCTCTCCTTTTTCTATTGTGGATCACGGATTTGTATTTTAAACCACCTCGGATACTATATCCTCTTGAAAATGAGAGTCGAGAACGCAAAATGGACATTCACAGTGACTTTTATCTCCACGACAATACATCGGCGAAGCACTTTAGCTACGGAGCTAACGTGATAGCATCGTGCTTAAATGCAGATAGAAACAAAAGAAATAAGCCCCTGACTGGAAGGATAGTCAGAAGATCAACGATACTACCAAACTCTGGACCTGTAACCACACGGTTAATGCTGTACCACCTGGCGAAGCCTAGCAATGCTGTTGCTAACGACGCCATTGAAGCTAACTTAGCTACAGGACCTCGACAGAGCTATGCTAAAAACATTAGCTCTCCACCTACGCCAGCCCTCATCTGCTCATCAACACCCGTGCTCACCTGCGTTCCAGCGATCGACGGCGCGACGAAGGACTTCACCCGATCATCGATGCGGTCGGCGGCTAGCGTCGAATAGCGCGTCTGCTATCCAAGTCAAAGTCCTCCTGGTTGTCTTGCTGCAGCCAGCCGCTAATACACCGATCCCACCTACAGCTTTCTTCTTTGCAGTCTCCATTGTTCATTAAACAAATTGCAAAAGATTCACCAACACAGATGTCCAGAATACTGTGGAATTTTGTGATGAAAACAGAGCTGTTTGTATTGGGATACAATGTGTCCCAATACTTCCGCTTCAACCATTGACGTCACGCGCAAACGTCATCATACCTAGACGTTTTCAACCGGAAGTTTCCCGGGAAATTTAAAATTGCACTTTATAAGTTAACCCGGCCGTATTGGCATGTGTTGCAATGTTAAAATTTCATCATTGATATATAATCTATTAGACTGCGTGGTCGGTAGTAGTGGCTTTCAGTAGGCCTTTAATAAATGATGTGGCGGGCCAATTAATAAATTATGTAGTGGGCCAATTAAAAAATGAAGTGGTGGGCCACTTTAAATGATGTGGCGGGCCAACTAAATAATTATGTGTCGGGCCACATTAATTGATGTGGCGAGCCAATTAATAAATTATGTGGTGGTCCAATTAATAAATGATGTAGCGGGCCAATTAATAAATGACGTGGTGGGCCACAATAAATGATGTGGCGGGCCAGATCTGTCCCCCGGGCTTTGAGTTTGACACCTGCGCTTAAATCTTTTTCCAGGTGGCACATTTGGGGGTCATTGCTGGTCATCTATTTGCTTGAGCTGATTTGAATCGGTTTGCTTTCTGCTTTTCAGGTCTGCTGAGCTTGTAGTGTGTCATGTCCACTTATCACAAAGGGAAATGTTTGCCTATGGGCAGACTGTGCAGGCTGACTGCAAGCATGGGTCAAGTGTTTTTTTTATAGCATGCGTACGTGCTGGCAAAAGTGCTGGCAAGCATGTTTAGTCACCGTGACAAGTGCGCTGCCATGCAGAGTGCAGCACACTGATTTAAGAAGTCTGCCTGTGTCGCATATTTTGTCGGCATCTTGTAACAGCGAGCTGCCGCGTGCTGATGTGAGTGCAGACAGCGTTGCAGCAGTGTTGGAGTCGGGCCATGTGCACAGCGTGAGGAGCCGGCCCTGTCATCCAATCACGCAGGGGATGCTAGGAGCAGGCTGTCCTTGGGAGTAACCTTGCAGGGAAGAGGAGGTTGCTAGTGAGAAGGCCTACAGATGGAGGGAGCGCAGGGATAAGAAGAAGAAAAAAAAAAGTGTTCTAATTTACACAGAGTAAAACGTCATAGCAGATTGTTGGTTAGATCCGCACAGGAGACACATGAATGAGAGCGGCAGAGTCGAGGACGCTAAGAGGATTTAAAGTTCAGCCGCATAGTTCAGCTTCACCGCACCTCGCTGTCTGTTCCCTCTGTGGCCATCATGGACGTCATCGTCGACAGATTAAACCATAGCCTGGCTTCTATCATTGCATTAGGAATTCTTTGAAAGGAGGATATAAATATGTATAAATACCCCTCTCTGTGCTGCCATGTTATCGTGGTAGGGGAGTTTACTTGTCCCAAAGATCCTAGAGGAGCTATGCCCCTGGTAGGGTCTCCCAAGACAGACAGGTCCTAGGTGAGGGACCACACAAAGAGCAGCTCGAAGACCACTATGAAAAGACCTAAACAGGGACACAGATTTCCTTCGCCCGGACACAGGTCACAGGGGCCTGGTGGCTAGGCCTGTCTCCATGGGGCTCAGCCCAAAAAGGCAACAAGGGTTCCTCCTCCAATGGGCTCTCCTCTGTTAATAGAGGTCATATAGAGCAGTGGTCCCCAACCACCAGGCCGCGGCCCGGTACCGGTCCGTGGATCGATTGGTACCGGGCCGCACAAGAAATAGAAAAAAAAAAAGAAAAAAAAAATTATTTTTTAATTTTTTTCATTTTTATTAAAACAACATACAAAACACAAGATACACTTACAATTAGTGCACCAACCCAAAAACCTCCCTCCCCCATTCACACCCATTCGCACAAAAGGGTTGTTTCTTTCTGTTATTAATGTTTCTGGTTCCTACATTATATACCATGGGACAAGTATTCAAGCGTTGACCGGTCCGCAGCTACAAAAAGGTCAGGGACCACTGATATAGAGGACGGGTGCATGGTGAGCTGGGCGGCAGCCAAAGGCGGGGCCCTTGGTGCTACATACACTCATACATATTGCTGGGTATTGTGGCCAAACAGCTAAATGTTTGTTTCATCTGACATCACATGGACAAAGATAAGACCTTCTGGAGGAAAGTGCTGTGGTCAGATGAAACAAAAATGTAGCTATTTGGCCACAATATCCAGCAATATGTTTGGAGGAGAAAAGGTGAGGCCTTTAATCCCAGAAACACTACACCTACCGTCAAGCATGGTGGTGGTAGTATTATGCTCTGGGCCTGTTTTGCTGCCAATGGAACTGGTGCTTTACAGAGAGTAAATGGGACAATGAAAAAGGCGGTTTACCTCCAAATTCTTCAGGACAACCTAAAATCATCAGCCCGTAGGTTGGGTCTTGGGCGCAGTTGGGTGTTCCAGCAGGACAATGACTCCAAACCCTACTTGCCAACCCTGCCGATTTTTTCGGGAGACTCCCGAATTTCAGTGCCCCTCCCAAAAATCTCCCGGGGCAACCATTCTCCCGAATTTCTCCCGATTTTCACCCAGGCAACAATATTAAGGGCGTGCCGTGATGGTACTGCCTTTAGCGTCCTCTACAACCTGTAGACGCATCTCAACAAAAGCACCTTGAGGATTCTGGCGGGAACTCTCGTTCAACCCTTTTTCGATTACGCATGCACCTCCTGGTACCCCAGCACCTCCAAAACCCTCAAATCTGAACTCCAAACATCTCAGAACAAGCTAGTCAGGTTACTTCTAGACCTCCACCCCAGATCCCACCTCACTCCTACCCACTTCTCTAAAGTGGGCTGGCTCAAGGTGGAGGACAGAGTTAAACAACTTGCACTGAGCCTAGTCTATAAAATCCGCTACACCTCCCTGATACCGAAGTACATGTCAACTACTTCCTTAATGTAAATGACCGCCATAACCACAACACCAGGGGGAGCTCCACTAACCACGTTAAACCCTGATTCCGAACTAACAAAGGTCTTAACTCATTCTCTTTCTATGCCACATCAATGTGGAATGCGCTCCCAACAGGTATAAAAGAAAGGGCATCTCTATCCTCCTTCAAAACCGCAATAAAAGTTCACCTCCAGGCAGCTACAACCCTAAACTAACACTCTCCCCGGATTGCTAATAATCAAATGTAAACAATCAAATGCAGATACTTTTTCTTATGCCTTCTGATCTCTCCCCCCCCCTCTCTCTCTCTCTCTCTCTCTCTCTCTCTCTCTCTCGCTCTGTGTCCACTACTTGATGTCCATATCCTCCCCCCCCCCCACACCCCTGATTGTAAATAATGTAAATAATTCAATGTGATTATCTTGTGTGATGACTGTATTATGATGATAGTATATATGATAGTATATATCTGTATCATGAATCAATTTAAGTGGACCCCGACTTAAACAAGTTGAAAAACTTATTCGGGTGTTACCATTTAGTGGTCAATTGTACGGAATATGTACTTCACTGTGCAACCTACTAATAAAAGTCTCAATCAATCAATCAATCTGCTTTTTCACCATTCAAACAGCGTGCCGGCCCAGTTACATGTTGTATGCGGCTTCTGCATACACACGAAAGTGATTGCAAGACATACTTGATCAACAGCCATACAGGTCACACTGAGGGTGACCGTATAAACAACTTTAACACTGTTACAAATATGCCACCCCCAATCTCCCGAATTCGAAGGTCTCAAGGTTGGCAAGTATGCCCCAAACACACGTCAAAAGTGGTAAGGGAATGGCTAAATCCAGCTAGAATGAAGGTTTTAGAATTGCCTTCCCAAAGTCCTGACTTAAACGTGTGGACAATGCTGAAGAAACAAGTCCATGTCAAAAAACCAACAAAATTTAGCTGAACTGCACCAATTTTGTCAAGAGGAGTGGTCAAAAATTCAACCTGAAGCTTGTGGATGGCTACCAAAAGAGCCTTATTGCAGTGAAACTAGCCAAAGGACATGTAACCAAATATTACCATTGCTGTATGTATACTTTTGACCCAGCAGATTTGGTCACATTTTCAGTAGACCCATAATAAATTCATAAAAGAACAAAACTTCATGAATGTTTTTTGTGACCAACAAGTATGTGCTCCAATCACTCTGTCACAAAACAAGAAGAGTTGTAGAAATTCTTGGAAACTTAAGACAGTCATGACATTATGTTCTTTACAAGTGTATGTAAACTTTTGACCACAACTGTATTTTGATCTTCTAAATATGTACAGTAAAGCCACAGTCATAAAATAAATATGTGTGAATTAGAGCGAGCACAATCCCAAAGAGGCCAGCAGCAAAGGACTAATGATGCATTCGCTTGCAAAATGCCAAGTAAGACCCTTAAAAAACAAGCCTAGCAGATGCTTTGCTTATTGTGTGGCCTCATTCTGTTAGAACGTGTTTCGTTTGTACCCGCTCAGTATCTGACTAACAAAGTAGTTCTTGGCTACGCTGAAAATTATAATCTCAGTGAAAGAATGAAGTCCAAATTCCAAAAGAAAAGCGTCATAAAATTACATTAAAAACAGAAATTTTAGGACACTAAAGTGATAAAAGTCAGTAAAGTAATTTTACAAGAAATAATGTGCAATTCCGTGGTATACCTCAACTAGGAATTTAACATTAAACATATCACGATTATTATTATTAGTGTCAGAATAATTGTATTTAAGTTATCACAAAACTTTGTGTTTCCATGAGTTTCCGGCAAGCAGACAAAAGCTGTCTTTGATCTTACCAAGCAAAAGGCTTGTAAAACTCCACCGTGTATGATGGGAAGCGACATGAAGGTGTCGGTTTCTTTGATCTATTGTAATCCACAGGAAGATCTTGTCTTGACCCGAGATCTACAAAGCGGAGAGGAAGCAGGACCTGACGCAAGCTCCAGGCATCTTTTCTTTAAACTGTTTTGTGACCACGGGCAACGGCTGTTTACGACTCCCTCTCCCCTTAAAACAGCTGTTGCCATGTAATCAGGGAAAGTCCAAATAAAAGAGGAGGTGTGCAATCCTTTCGTCAGAGCGTGGTGGAAGACTGTACAGGAGTACAGCCCAGACGTTTCTCCTCATTGAGCTAAATTGAATCATGTCTCTGTTGAATTATTGTCTGTTTAATAGATGTCATCGGTGTTTGAACCTGACAATTAGCGCCGTATTGTTGAATGTGCTCAAAAAGTACTTATTAGGGGTGTGGGAAAAAATCGATTCGAATTCAAATCGCGATTCTCACGTTGTACGATTCAGTATCGATTCTCATTTTTCAAAAATCGATTTTTATTTTTTTAATTTTTTTAATTTTTATTAATCAATCCAACAAAATAATACAAAGCATTACCATGACAATGCAATCCAAACCCGACCCAGCAACACTCAGAACAGCAATAAACACAGCAATTGAGAGGAGACACAAACACGACACAGAACAATCCAAAAGTAGTGAAACAAAAATTAATATTAGTAACAATTTCAATATAGCAGTGATTACAAATACCTCATTGACATTATCATTAGAAATTTCTAAAAACATAAAAAAATTAAAATAACAATAGTGTCACAGTGGCTTACACTTGCATCCCATCTCATAAGCTTTACAACACACTGTGTCCAATATTTTCACAAAGATAAAATAAGTCATATTTTTGGTTCATTTAATAGTTAAAACAAATTTACATTATTGCAATCAGTTGATAAAACATTGTCCTTTACAATTATAAAAGCTTTTTACAAAAATCTACTACTCTGCTTGCATGTCAGCAGACTGAGGTAGATCCTGCTGAAATCCTATGTATTGAATGAATAGAGAATCCTTTTGAATCGGAAAAATATCGTTTTTGAATCGAGAATCGCGTTGAATCGAAAAAATTGATTTATAATCGAATCGTGACCCCAAGAATCGATATTTAATCAAATCGTGGGACACCCAAAGATTTGCATCCCTAGTACTTTTACACACACTGAAATATTTTGACCAAGTTTTTTTTTTTTTAAATAACTGAAATAAATAGATATCTTATCAAAAACCCACTATTTTGCATA
Source organism: Entelurus aequoreus (assembly GCF_033978785.1). NCBI lineage: Eukaryota > Metazoa > Chordata > Actinopteri > Syngnathiformes > Syngnathidae > Entelurus > Entelurus aequoreus. Next base: position 67,903,923 of record NC_084741.1, on the reverse strand, counting down.
TTTTGTATTTCTTATGCTACGTTGATAGTATTTTAGTCTTAGTGTTTTATCTGTTTTAATGGGTACGCTTTTATTGTTTTAAATATTGGTTAGTACTGTAGCATTGTTAAGATCTTTTAAATCAAATGTGTGTAACAAATTAAATCCATTATTAATATTTAATTATTTGTGGTGAGCTTTTGTCCTACTCTGTTCAGCGGTCTTTGAAAGGCACAGAAAAAAACAGCACAGGAAAGATAGATCACTCTGAGAGACGACAGCACAGCTTGCAGGTTCAATGTGCGCAATTAAATAGCGTTATGGCTCAGACAGAAATCTGTTAATAAGTGAAGTGAAGTGAATTACATTTATATAGCGCTTTTTCTCAAGTGACTCAAAGCGCTTTACATTGTGAAACCCAATATCTAAGTTACATTTAAACCAGTGTGGGTGGCACTGGGAGCAGGTGGGTAAAGTGTCTTGCCCAAGGACACAACGGCAGTGACTAGGATGGCGGAAGCGGGGATCGAACCTGCAACCCTCAAGTTGCTGGCACGGCCGCTCTACCAACCGAGCTATACCGTATAAGTTTAGTTTGGCGTATGTCCTTTCTTAATGGGGAAAGACGTTCATGTCTCTTGTTTTCATGTTAGCATTTACTGTAAGCGAGAGTCAGTCAGTTCATGGGTTTGTCTGAGTGCTGTTTCTGTATCAGTCTCAGTTTTTCAGGGAGAGGGAAGTCTGGGTTTCTCTGCTTAGGGTACTGTCCCTGCGACCCAAGCCCGCATAAGTGGAGGAAGATAGATGTATGGATAATGTTGCAAGAAAACAAAACAGTAATTTAGGCGCATATACTAAATATTCTTACAGTATCACAAGGACAAAGTATTATCCTTACCATACCATTACCAACTTTAAAGAGGATTTTGTTACAATATTATGAGTAAAAGTCTTAATTTTACAAGAATAAAGTCATACAAATCTAAATAAAACATAACATTTAATTTTGTAAAAAAAAATTACAAGCATGAATGTTTGAACCGAACTGTTTTAAACTGAGGACTTTGTAGGTTTAACAAACATAATGATCAACATATTAAAGTCAGCAGCTTGACTATTTTTGATACATTTTCTTCAACAGTTTTTGTAGATTGTGTTACATTATTATGTTCTTTGCAATTTTGAACAAATAAAACTATAAGTCATTATTCATGATTCAAAGTCAGGACAAGCATACCGTATTTTCGGTACTATAAGGCGCAGTTAAAATCCTTTTTTTCCCCTCAAAACTCGACAGTGCGCCTTTTAACCCGGTGCACCTAATGTACGGAATAATTCTGGTTTTGCTTACCGACCTCGAAGCTATTTCATTTGGTTCATGGTGTAATGATAACTGTGACTTGTAGATGGCAGTCAAACATAATATATACGTGTAGACTGCAATATGATGGCATTCACAGATAAGAGATACGTTCAGACTGCAATATGACTCAAGTAAACAACACCAACATTTTATATGTTCCATTGAAAATATAGAACATTACACACGGCGCTCAAAAATCTATCAAAATGTTTTAGTACGACTTAGGTAAGCTATGAAGCCGCACCGCTTGATGGATTGTACTGTGCTTCAACATACGAGTATTATTATGGTGTGTGTAAATTGTATGGCATTATCTGGTGTTTTGTTTTGCAATATTATGTAAAAGCAACTTTTCTTACCTTCTGGTACCTGCTGATCTGTATTTGGGATCTGCATAAGTCCTGAACATTTGCGCGCGTCTGCCTTTGTAGTCCGTGCTGACACCGTATTTTCTTGTTATGGGACATTCATCCTCCGCTGTTGCCATTTCTGATACGAAGTAGTGTAAAGTTCTAACTTATATCTGTCAGTAAACTCGCCATGAAAGCGCTAAAACCTACCGGTGTAGTGAGTTTACATAATTCACCCAAGGAACATTAGTTATTAGAGAGTTCCGGTCAGACGTTTTTTCACGGGACACATTAACGGCGTTGTTATTGCACTCGTGAGCCACGGATGAGGAGATGCTGCTAAAATCTGAATGTCATTAAAACAGTTAGCTCCATCTTTTGACACTTCTTCCACCCCCATCCTTGCACGCTACACCGCTACAACAAAGATGACGGGGAGAAGACGCTGCCGAAGGTGAGCCACGTAAATAAGACCGCCCACATAACGGCGCATCCTGAAGGGACTGCCAGAAAGCTACTTGAAGATAATCTGTAAAACATCATCTATGCAACATTTTGACCAAAAGAACCACCATTACATGTTATGTAGACCACAAGGAAGAGTTTTCCATTTAGAAAAAAATAAATAAATATATGCTGTGATGAGGTGGCGACTTGTCCAGGGTGTACCCCGCCTTCCGCCCAAATGCAGCTGAGATAGGCTCCAGCAACCCCCGCGACCCCAAAAGGGACAAGCAGTAGAAAATGGATGGATGGATAAATAAATATATGACTCCTTTATTGCAACCTATAGTCCGATGCGCCTTATATATGGTAAATGGGTAATACTTGTACAGCGCTTTTCTACCTTCAAGGTACTCAAAGCGCTTTGACACTATTTCCACATTCACCCACACATTCACATACTGATGGCGGGAGCTGCCATGCAAGGCCCTAACCACGACCGTCCACAAAATATGAAAAAAGATCGAAAATAGACCATTCATCGGCAGTGCGTCTTATATTCTGGTGCGCTCTATGATCCGTAAAATATGGTACATTTGTCAATTTATACGTTACTCTGTAGACATGCAAATACATGACACAAAACCAAAACAGTTAAATGTCTTAAAAATGTACCATTAATCTGCCACCTCATATTTGATCGTGTATAATGAAAGCAGTGATTCTTGGGACGAGGAAGGTGCTGAATAGAACAGAATAGAATAAAATAGAATGGACTTTATTGTCATTATATTTGCATATAACGAGATTAAGGACTCCAACTTAAAGGCCTACTGAAAGCCACTACTACCGACCACGCAGTCTGATAGTTTATATATCAATGATGAAATCTTAACATTGAAACACATGCCAATACGGCCGGGTTAACTTATAAAGTGCAATTTTAAAATTCCCGCCACACTTCCGGTTGAGAAACTCCTTTGGATATGATTTATGACGTCACAAAATCCACGGAAGTGGTTGTACCCCATCGACCCGATACAAAAACCTCTTGTTTTCTTCGACAAAATTCCACAGTATTCTGGACATCTGTGTTGGTGAATCTTTTGCAATTTGTTTAATGAACAATGGAGGCTGCAAAGAAGAACGTTGTAGGTGGGATCGATCGGTGTATTAGCGGCTAAGTACAATACTTACAGCAACACAACAAGGACTACTTACTACGCCTAGCCGATGCTTGCCGCCAAACCCACGGATGAAGTCCTTCGTCGCGCCGTCGATCGCTGGAATGCAGGTGAGCACGGCTGTTGATGGGAAGATGAGGGCTGGCTGGCGTAGGTGGAGCGCTAATGTTTTTATCATAGTTCTGTGAGGTCCGGTTGCTAAGTTGCTAAATTAGCCTTAGCATCGTTAGCAACAGCATTGTTAAGCCTTACCAGGCTGAGAATTTTTAACCGTGTAGTTACATGTACATGGTTTAATAGTATTGTTGATCTTCTGTCTATCCTTCCAGTCAGGGGTTTATTTATTTTGTTTCTATCTTCATTTGAGAACGATGCTATCACGTTAGCTCAGTAGCTAAGTGTGTCACCGATGTATTGTCGTGGAGATAAAAATCACTTTAAATGTCCATTTCGCGTGCTCGACTCTCATTTTCAAGAGGATATAGTATCCGAGGTGGTTTAAAATACAAATCCGTGATCCACAATAGAAAAAGGAGAGAGTGTGGAATCCAATGAGCCAGCTTGTACCTAAGTTATGGTCAGAGCGAAAAAAGATACGTCCATCACTGCCTCTCTAGTCCTTCACTGTAACGTTCCTCATCTTTCATCCTCGCTCAAATTAATGGGGTAATCGTCGCTTTGTCGCTCCGAATCTCTCGCTCCATTGTAAACAACGGGGAATTGTGAGGAATACTAGCTCCTGTGACGTCACGCTACTTCCGGTACAGGCAAGGCTTTTTTCATCAGCGAGTAAAAGTTGCGAACTTTATCGTCGATTTTCTCTACTAAATCCTTTCAGCAAAAATATGGCAATATCGCAAAATTATCAAGTATGACACATAGAATGGATCTGCTATTCCCGTTTAAATTTAAAAAAATTCATTTCAGTAGGCCTTTAAGTTGTGGTAGTGGGAACAAATATGGGATACAAATAAATTACACAAGAGGTAATAAAGATAAAACTCAAAATTGAAATTAACAGACTACTATCCAATAAAAATAATAAGCAATCCTGTACAATATACAAAACACTATACAAAATACTGTACAATATACAGAACAAGACAAGAGTACCGGAGTAATAAATAACAATCAGTGTCGGATGTATTGCACTCGAAGGGTAATATTGCACAGTAGGGTATTAGGGTAGGATATTGTATAGGGAATACTGTAGGTTACAGTATGACATACGTTACTGCTGGGGTTGTGTCCAATGGCTCAGTGTGGTGTATTAGTAAACTGGTGCTATGCTACCTAGGCAACCACAGCAAATGTTTTCATCATGGCGGCAACCAGTCACCTCTTCAGACATGGCGGCTACTGGTTCTCAAAAGCACAGTTCTTGTTGTGAGCATTGGAACTGAAAATACATGGCCATCTCCATACGACACTGACGCTAACGGGAAATCATTTATCCTTGGACGGATATGGAGGGAGGGTGCTGCTGCCCTGTCACGGCCACACAAGTCAAACAACCCTGGGAAGTGAAGGTCGCCGTGGCAACTACAAGCCCTCCTTTTCTCCCATCCCCCTCATTCATTTCACTCCTCGGTCCATTACTCATCTGTCAAATGCCACACACACGCACATATCATGCGAAAGGATGCACATACACTCACGGGACGCTACATTAGGTGCACCTGCCCAGGCAAATAGCATCCAATGCAAGTGTTGTTTAATTTAAAAATAATAATAGATATGGATTAGATTTATATAGCGCTTTCCAATGTGGGCCAGACTCCAGGGAGATTTTGATCACTGGTCCTCACTTAATTTATCTACAATGGCTCGTGTCAACTCTGTTAGAATGAATGTACTTCCCCGATTTTCCTAATTGTTCTAGTGCAGTGGTTCTTAACCTTGTTGGAGGTACCGAACCCCAGCAGTTTCATATGCGCATTCACCGAACCCCTCTTTAGTGAAAAATATTTATTTTAATTTTTTTTTCAAATTCAAGACAAAGTTATATGTTTTTGGTAACACTTTAGTATGGGGAACATATTCTAAGTAACAAAGACTTAATTTAGAGTTATTTGGTTAGGGTTAGGGTCAGGATTATAATAAGGCCATGCCGAATAAGGCATTAATAAGTACTTAATAATGACTAGTTAGGAGCCACAATGTTAACAATTTGCATGTTAATAAGCAACTAATTAATGGTGAATATGTTCCCCATACTAAAGTGTTACCATGTTTTTTTTACTGGTACATAAAATGAACCATGCATGAACATCACCTTGTTCAAACAACAAAACCAACACAGTGCATAAACTCACAACAAATTACACACCTGCAAATCAGTCAGCTGTTGCCGTATCCGTAATACGCCGATAGGGAGAAGTTTTTATTTACACGATGAGTCGGGTGTGTTTCGACCTCCGCCGAACACCTGAGGCCGACTCACCGAACCCTGGTTAAGAACCACTGTTCTAGTGTATACCACTTTTTCTCCCTCAGTCCTTCTTCCGTGTATATAAGAGTCAAATTTTAGACTTCATTTGGACTAAAAAGACTCACAGATTACGTAAGCAATATTTGCAAAGACATAAATTGTCGGGAGGATTAGCACGACCAAACTTTTGGTTTTACTACTGTGCCACCAACATTAGAATTCTTAAATATTGGCTGCAATATTAAGTATTTGATCTTACTCTATGTTGGCTGGTTTTGGAGGCAAACTCAAGCAAACCTGTATCTCTTAAGGCTCTGGTTCACTCTCCCATCCACTCTTCTACTTCCGTTTTTACAAAAAATGCAACCATAAAAACCTTATTTGAGATCTGTGTACAGTTTAAGCGCTATTTTGGCTTAAAGACTATTTCTAGTCTTGCACCCATCACTGCTAATCATTCTTTCCCTCCCTCTCTTGTTGATAGTGCCTTTTTAAGATGGCCATGTCATGGGATCAACAACATTTTCACTTCCTAATCATCACTTTTTTTCAGCTATCTACAGATCCTCAGTTTATTTTGTAATACTTTCTCCCAGATTTCCAAATTTGACGACTGACAGAGTTTTAGATGTGTTTTTGACACTGCTTCCAACTATAAAAGGATCAATTATAGGTTTAAATATAAAGATGAGGGTCTTTAATTTGACTTGCTGTTGTACTCGGTCTCAAAGTGTTAACATGTGCTCAATGTTTCTTTACCATTATTGCGTTGTTGTCTATTACCATTGTTGGTATTTGGTCCCTTACCATTGTTGGTATGTTCATTATGCATACATTGTTGATGCAAATTATTGTTACAGTGTAATGATTGTTATCTGTGGTAATACCACCATGATATACCATTTGTATTATAATCCTTAAAGTAACAGTGAAACTCAATGCATTAATCACTGAATGGAGAACTGGGGGTGGGATTAAATAAGTTATCTTCTTCCCACTCCCTTTCAGGCAAAACTGGATCATCATGCTTACATACTGTCGTTACCTTTTGCATTATATTAATTTATATTATTATGTGTTGTCTACTTTGTACTTTTTTATGTCATTGCCTGAAATAAATGAATAAATGCAATGAAATGAATTACACATATTTATAACCTATTTTTTATTTTACGCCCTGAGTTTCTAAATTCAATTCAGTCACTTTTGGAGGAGGATTTAAGAGTGACCCAATCTGAGGCTAGTTGTACAGGGATTTTAAGTAGCGTTCGTAAGTCTTCTATTTGTGCAAGACACAGCCCCATCCAATGCAAGCTAATACATCGTACTTATTATACCAAGGTTCAACTAGCTAAAATGTATGACGAATATCTGCATCGTTTGATGGATGTCAATAGTCTCCAGCTCACTTAATACATATGTTTTGGCTCTGCCCATCTCTGTGCAGTTATTGGACAGAATTTTGTAATACTTTGTCTTTGGTAATCGGCGAAAGGATTGAACCGAATTCTCTAAGTGGACTATTCGGGGTAGCCCCACTGTCATCTTCTTTCAGCAAATCCAAAAAGAATCTGATGGCATTCACTACATTGTTAGCTAGAAGACTAACTGGAATGCTGCAGTGCCTCCCTACCACACCCGCTGGATCACAGATATTCTTAATCTTTATAAATTGAATGGTTGATCTGTAAAATTTCAAGAAGTATGGGGTGCTTTCCTAAAATATGTAAAGGAGACTGATCTACAGTTTCACCCTGATTGAGACGTGGTTGAATAGTGGATGATTGTTTGCTTTTGTGTATTGCTGCACCATGTTGGGAACATTCGGAAGTGCAGTCGTCTGTGGCTTTATATCAATATTTAAGATGTGACTTTAAGGTTTTACTACTTACGTATAAAATACTACACGGTCTAGCTCCATCCTATCTTGCCAATTGTATTGTACCATATGTCCCGGCAAGAAATCTGCGTTCAAAGAACTACGGCTTATTAGTGATTCCCAGAGCCAAAAAAAAGTCTGTGGGCTGTAGAGAGTTTTCTATTCGGGCTCCAGTACTATGGAATGCCCTCCCGGTAACAGTTAGAGATGCTACCTCAGTAGAAGCATTTAAGTCCCATCTTAAAACTCATTTGTATACTGTAGCCTTTAAATAGACTCCCTTTTTAGACCAGTTGATCTGCCGTTTCTTTTCTGCCCCCGTCTCTCTTGTGGAAGGGGGGGCACAGGTCCGGTGCCCATGGATGAAGTGCTGGCTGTCCAGAGTCGGGACCCGGGGTGGACCGCTCGCCTGTGCATCGGTTGGGGACATCTCTGCGCTGCTGACCCGTCTCCACTCGGATGGTCTCCTGCTGGCCCCACTATGGACTGGACTCTCACTATTATGTTAGATCCACTATGGACTGGACTTTCACAATATTATGCTAGACCCACTCGACGTCCATTGCATCCGGTCCCCCCTAGAGGGGGGTGGGGGTCACCCACATCTGTGGTCCTCTCCAAGGTTTCTCATAGTCATTCAAATTGACATCCCACAGGGTTGTGAGTTTTTCCTTGCCCTTATGTGGGCTCTGAACCGAGGATGTCGTGCCCTTTGAGACACTTGTGATTTAGGGCTATACAAATAAACATTGATTGATTGATAATATTTGCTTGTACTTTTTTGACTGATATATTACGGCTGCACAATTTTGATACGATCACGATTTTGGCCGCTACGATTAAATGAGGGTGATCGCCCGCGATATTAACATTTAACAGATATGTTTTAATTGCTGAAGCGGGTTTATTGAATGTTAAATGCACCGAAAAATAGACAGTTTTGTCCACTGTTGAGGGGATTCAATACCCAGTAGTGTGCAAGTGGGTTTCTGTATAGTTTCTCCAGCCGTGTCCATGTGGTGACATAAATTACGGTATTTTGAGAGTTGAAGTCTGACTCAGTAGCAGGGGTGCCGCTAGGGATTTTGGGCCCCATGAAAATAATCTTTACAGGGCCCCCTGTATCATCATTAGGGGCCTCTCTGGGCCCCCCTCCATCATGGGCCCCTAGAATCCGTCTCCTTTACCCCCCCTTTTCGGCACCCCTGCTCAGTAGGACATCACTGAAGGCCTAGGTGAAAAATGCATGGCCCGCCACTGCTAAAATGTAATAATAAATGAAGTTTTTCCGGTAATTAAAAATTCAAGCGGTTTTACTAACCGTATGGAATGTTATCGCGGTCTATCATTATACCGTTTACCGTTACAACCCTATTCCATATGCAGTCTTACATACATTGAACATCGTGTGTTTCTGCCAATGTGTGTGTGTGTGTGTATGTGTATGTGTGTGTGTGTGTGTGTGTTCTTGTCTTTCCACCCTTCTTGAGACATCAACAAGGAAAAGTACCTTCCATATGAGGACCGGTGAACAAGTTAGGACATAAATCATGGTCCCAATACGGAAAACCATTGCATCTAACAGAGAATGTTTCATTTTCACCGCTGGTGGTGAAATCTATCAAAATTACGGTGGAAAAAAGGAGGGATTTTTCAAATTGTCTGTGTGTCGGTTTTAAAAGTGCTTCCTCTCTGGTAAACATATGAAATAACAAGTGTGTGTAAGAAATTGCAATGTACCCACTTTGGCCAAAATTAACTTAAAAAATAAAAAGAATATGTACTGTATATAGAGACGTACTGTAATAACTTGAAGTAAATAATGAAGATTAAAAACCAATTACCAACAAAAACAAACAAACAAACAAACAAAAAACTCTCACAAGGTGTCAACTTTTTTCCTATTAAAATTAGTAACAATTTCTCAAATTATTTCTGTTTCTGTAATATTGCAATATTTTCTCATAAAAGTATTACTTTTTTATGGAAAATTATTAACTTTTTTAATGTAAAATTATTACTTTTTAATTCAAAATGATGACATTTGTCATATAAAATTCTGACTTTTATCACAATATTGCCAATTTTTTTGTTGTTCTTGTAAAACACTGACATTTTTTGAGTAAAATTATGACTTTTGTCATAATTTTGCCAAGTAAAATTCCGATTATTATTACAATATTGCCAAAATTTAAAATGTTTCTTATAAAATTGTGACTTTTGTCGAGTAAAATTACGACTCTTTTCACAAAATTGCCAAAATGTTAAGCTTGTCTTGTAAAATTGAGACTGTTATTGAGTAAAATTCCAACTTTTATTGTACAAATGTTCAGTTTTTCTTGGGAAATTGTGACCTTTTTCTTGTGAAATTCCGACTCATTTTTCACAACAAGCTTTTTCATATTGGCATAGTATGTATACAGTATTAATGTTGTAAACACAAATCTTTATATATCTAGAAAGGGTGCTCCTAAAGAGATAGGCATTTTTCGGAGGCCTCAAGAAGGTAACACATACAAGAATGTGTGTGTGTGTGTGTGTGTGTGTGTGTGTGTGTGTGTGTGTGTGTGTGTGTGTGTGTGTGTGTGTGTGTGTGTGTGTGTGTGTGTGTGTGTGAGAGGTAGCACAAGTAACGAGATGATGAGCAGTGAGATGAAAAATGATGGAAAGGGAGGGGTGTTATTTGACTAAGGTGACCCTAACGGCTGATTGGCTAATCCCGTCTTCGGAGAGCCATCCCATGATGCTTAGAGGAAGGAGAGCTCCCAAGGTTATGCATGCCAACACATGGAGGAGGGGGTGCCTGGGTTGACAAGCAATGTGCGTTGCATGCACAGTCGAATAAAGCGGAGTCTTATCCTTGACAAAGCTCGTGGGATTGTCACATTTCCATTTAAAGTGCTACACACGTGTTAAAGCTCTAAATCACGGGTCATTTTGTATCCTCACGAGAGCAAGGTGAGTGACACACACAAGGACACCGACTATCAACAGATGCTCCTGAATGCATCATGTGGAACGCACAGTATAATATTGGTTTTACACTCAAACAACGAGTGGAAGTAACACTATCATTATGTTACACTTTGTCACTAAATAGTGTACATAACCCTACTTTATTTTTATCCGAATAAATAGTTCTACAACAAATAATTATATCAAATGTGCGTTTTTTATTTATTTTCTATTTATTAATTTTGACATTGTCTTTTTCTTTATTTTATACAAACTCAAAACAAGTTTTAAGATTTTTTTCACAATATTTTTCATTAGTACATTTGTTATAGCTTACATACCAATGTAGTAGTGGTCTTTTTTTCCCCGGACATGTTAAAATAAAAATAATCATAATGGCAATACAGTGAAGTACACATATAGAAACAAATACTTCACGATGAAAACACGTACAAATTAAAACATATAATGATTAGTTTTTTCATATACAAAAATGTAGATTTGGCCTTCATTAAACTGTAAATGTAAAGACATAATTAAAATATTACCTCAAATATATATTTTTTATTTTTTATTAGTCCTTTTTTTTAAAATCATACAACTGTTAACAATGGCCTGGAATTCATACAATCATATTTTTTTGATTTTTTTAATAAAATATTTTCTTTATTATTTATTCTTTGTTGTTCTTTTAATTCAGCAATTACTGACCTTTTTGACATGTAATTTTCACAATATTGTCTGACCTTTAAAGTAGCTATCAGATACATTTTAATTAAATTAATTTAATAATTTTTAAAAAACTATATAATAATTCATACTTTTTAGACCGAACATAATACAATTATTAATCAATTACTTAACATTTAGTAGTGCCTTATTTTAAATCATTGCTAAATTTTTTGACATGCAATTTTCCAACCATTTTCTGACCTTTGAAGCCGGCGAGATAAAAAAAAGCAATCTCCACCCATTAAGACAGAACAGATGTTGAATTGGGCTTCATCTAAAATGTGTCAGAATAAAAGAATAGCAGAGCAGAAGTAGCACATAATGTTTTGCATAAACCCTCAATGTCAGCTTCCCATGATAACCCACAATGCAACAGTGCTAGTCTGCTGCATCCAGCTGTTAGCGTTGCCGTATTAGCCGCGTTATTCTGCCCAGAGGACATAAGCGGTGTCTGAGGTCAATTAGGATTAAGTTGCGTCGTATTAAAATAGACCTGTGGAACCGCCAACGTCAGGAGGTTAATCTCAATCTGTGTGGCAAGCAGTGAGGACGAGTTTTATAATTACCCCTTGATGGAAGTGTGTCCTTGAAACATTGACTGAGTCTACGCGAGGAGTTCTTTTAGATTTGCTAGCACACATCTAATGACAGCCGAGATATAAAAATAAACGTTGATTGTCAGCTCGCTTTCTGTTTCATGGAGGGTGGAGTAGATGGTTCTATTTATGTCATAATGGTGAAAACAATGAGAAATAATGTACCTACCTAACAACCAACCAATTACCTACCTCACTACTTATGCAGCTACCTAACCAGCCTGAACAATCTATAAACATACCGACCTACAGTACCGAGAGCAGGTCTATTCAACCTAGAGAGCTAAGTACTGACGAGATGGTCTCCTGCTGGCCCCACTATGTACTGGACTCTCACTATTATGTTAGATCTACTATGGACTGGACTTTCACAATATTATGTCAGACCCATTCGACGTCCATTGCATCCGGTCTCCCCTAGAGGTGGGGGGGGTCACCCACATATGCGGTCCTCTCCAAGGTTTCTCATAGTCATTCACATCGACGTCCCATTGGGGTTGTGAGTTTTTCCTTGCTCTTATGTGGGCTCTGTACCGCGGATGTCGTTGTGGCTTGTGCAGCCCTTTGAGACACTTGTGATTTAGGGCTATATAAATAAACATTGATTGATTGATTCTATCTTCACTTTTATTCTTATTTTGTATATTCCTGAGAGTCTTTTGTTTTTAAGGACCTACTGCACAAAAGCTAGTCAAAGATCCTCTAAATGCCAGCGCTCTGGCATTTTTAGATATCGCCTGCAAAAATATTAGTTTGTTGCAAGTGTTTTGAACTCGCAAGGCCCGTCTGGTACTAATCCCGGGTCGTATTTGGCTCACGGACTGCCAGTTGAACAGCCATGACCTACAGTAATCAACTCAGTGGCCTTGTGGTTAGAGTGTCCGCCCTGAGATCGGTAGGTTGTGAGTTCAAACCTCAGCCGAGTCATACCAAAGACTATAAAAATGGGACCCATTACTTCCCTGCTTGGCACTCAGCATCAAGGATTGGAATTGGGGGTTAAATCACTAAAATGATTCCCGAGCGCGGCCACCTCTGCTGCTCACTGCTCCCCTCACCTCCCAGGGGTGAACCAAGGGGATGGGTCAAATGCAGAGGGTAATTTCCCAACACCTAGTGCAGTGGTTCTTAACCTTGTTGCAGGTACAGAACCCCACCAGTTTCATATGCGCATTCACCCAACCCTTCTTTAGTGAAAAATAAAATGTTTTTTCTTTAATTTAATCTTAATTTATAAATATTAATCATGAAATGATGTTATTATTTTAAAGAAATACTAATAAAGATATATTTTACAAACAGAAAGTTACAGGAATGTACAGATGATCCCATGTTTACATCTCATTGTGCAACATGTGAATGTTTTAGTGGGAACTAAATGCAATATCTGAAAGGGGTACAAATTATTTCCAAAGCAGGAACCCCACCCAGACATACAATACTAGTACACAGCTCATGAAAAACAATATTTGTTGTTATTGTCATTGTAAGTGGGCCTAAACACTTATATTAGAAAATAATCTCATGGAAATGACTGCTGTCATTTGATTATAATAATAAAACATTTAACTTGTTATTTAGTCAGGTTTGTGACAGGTGTGCTGCTGGTGTGGCCACAGTGCATGTGCACGTCTGACGGCGCTCACATGTGCTCCACTGAATTCTCAAGGAGTTTTTATGTTTACTCACGCATATGGAAAATTAGAGGGAAAATTGTTTGGGTGTATCCATAATACGTCTATAGGGAGAAGTTTTTATTTACACGATGAGTCGGGTGTGTCTTGACCTCCGCGGCAGAGCCTCCGCCGAACCCCTGAGGCTGACTCACCGAACCCCTGGGGTTCGATCGAACCCAGGTTAAGAACCTCTGACCTAGTGTGTGTGTGACTATCAGTGGTACTTTGACTATTGCGTAACATTCTTAAATAACTCCCTAACCGACCAAACTACAGTATCTACACACCTACTGTAACGGAGTGGGGGGTGGTCTGGAACGTAAACCCCCGAAAGAACACTATGACACTCGTGATTTAGGGCTATATAAGTAAACATTGATTGATTGATTGATTGATTGATTGACTATAATGCCCTATTAATTTACCAAACAACTACTTACCGTATAGAAACCAAAAGACGACTTACAAAACAACAAACTTTCCAACAAAAGACACTACTTTTTTTGAACAACTAACATACCGATACTGGGTCTGGGTTAGTTTTTGCCTCATCCCTCATCTGCCCGCCTACCTAATCAACTAAATAAACTATTACCTCAAGCAAGCACCCAACCAAACTACAGTATCTACACACCTACTGTAATGGAGTGTGGGGTGGTCTGGAACGTAAACCCCCGAAAGAACACTGTACTGACCCATTAATTTACCAAGCAACTACTTACCAAATATAGCCAAAAGACGACTTACGGAACAACAAACTTCCAACAAAAGACACTACTTTTTTGAACAACTACCTACCGATACTGAGTCTGGGTTAGTTTTTGCCTCATCCCTCACTTAAAGGCCTACTGAAATTAATTTTTTTTATTTAAACGGGGATAGCAAATCTATTCTATGTGTCATACTTGATCATTTCGCGATATTGCCATATTTTTGCTGAAAGGATTAAGTAGAGAACAACGACGATAAAGATCGCAACTTTTGGTATCTGACAAAAAAAGCCTTGCCCCTACCAGAAGTAGTGTGACATAGTCAGTTGAACATTCCCGCAAAGTTCCCTATTGTTTACAGTGATGGCGGCCAGAAGTGACAGCTATTCGGACCGAGAAAGCGATGATTTCCCCATTAATTTGAGCGAGGATGAAAGATTTGTGGATGAGGAAAGTGCAAGTGAAGGACTAGTGAGGAGTGGAAGCAATTCAGATAGGGAAGATGCTGTGAGAGCCGGGGGTGACCTGATATTCAGCTGGGAATGACTACAACAGTAAATAAACACAAGACATATATATACTCTATTAGCCACAACACAACCAGGCTTATATTTAATATGCCACAAATTAATCCCGCATAAAAACACCTAGGTGTTTGTTATGCTAGCTCCTAGCTCCCGTTCATATAACCCGCCAATACAATTCAAACACCTGCACAACACACACACTCACTCAGCCCAAAGGACCGTTCACCTAACCCAAGGTTCATAAAGCTTATATATTTAACCAAAGTTACGTACGTGACACGCACGTAGGGGCAAGCGATCAAATGTTTGGAAGCGCAGCTGCGTACTCACGGTACCGCGTCTGCGTCTGTGTATCCAAATCAAAGTAATCCTGGTAAGAGTCTGTGTTGTCCCAGTTCTCTACAGGCGTCTGTGTATCGAAGTCAAAGTCCTCCTGGTAAGAGTCTCTGTTGTCCGAGTTCTTCGATCTTGACTGCATCTTTCGGGAATGTAAACAATGAAACACCGGCTGTGTTGTGTTGCTGACTTCCCTCGCAAAATACTCCCCTTCGCACCGACAACTTTCTTCTTTGCTTGCTCAGCTTCTTTCTCCATAATGCAATGAACAAATTGCAACAGATTCACCAACACAGATGTCCAGAATACTGTGGAATAATGAGATGAAAACAGAGCTAGTTTGTATTGACTTCAATGGGGGAGCCATACCTCTGTTTCACTGGCTACGTCACGCGCATACGTCATCCTCCAAAGGAGTTTTCAACCAGAAGTTTCGCTGGAAATTTAAAATTGCACTTTATAAGTTAACCCGGCCGTATTGGCATGTGTTGCAATGTTAAGATTTCATCATTGATATATAAACTATCAGACTGCGTGGTCGGTAGTAGTGGCTTTCAGTAGGCCTTTAAAGCATAAGTGAAGAATGCAGGAAGAATGCACTATGCACCAGATAAGTCTGAAAGAGAAAGAGATGATAGGTAATATCTGCTCACAGATGCTACCTGGTGATTGTTTGAGCATACTGCAGCTACCCCTGGATAGTCCCACTCCTTAATGCATCAGTTCCACGCAGGACTCTCACTGGAACAAGGCAAAAATACAACCTTACCTACTGTACTAAGGTTGCGTGACAATAGAGCTTTTAATATTATCGTTATATCGTGATAAATGCTGTGTCCCGCAAATTTGACGGCGACAAGCGAACAAACGCTTTACTCAATGCACTGTAGCATTAGCTAGCAGCTATTGTCCCTCCATAGTGTAAAGCCACTTCTAAGTAAGTAATCCTCGCCTTCATTACGGCAAATAATTGTTTCTTAAAAGTAGAATGGAAAATGATACAATATGTTACTGCATATATTACCGCAGACTAATTAGGAGCTTTTCTTTGCTTACTTACTACTAAAAGACAAGTTGTCTTGTATGTTCACTATTTTATTTAAGGCCAAAATTGTGTCTCGACTGCATAATAAACATATGTTTAATGTACCCTAAGACTTTTTGTTTAAATAAAGCCAATAATGCCATTTTTTGTGGTCCCCTTTATTGACAAAAGTATCGAAACACCTTTTGGTACCGGTATCAAAATATTGGTATCAGGACAACCCTACAAAGTAGTGTATAGTTCGAACTTATATCTGTCAATAGACTCGCTATGGATGTGCTAAAAACAACAACAGAGATGGCGGGGACGCTGTCAAAGTGTAGGCACGTAAATAAGAACGCCCACAAAATGGCACATCGTAAAGAGACGGTCAGAAAATGGTTTGTAAAACATAATCTATGCAACATTTAGACCAAAGAACCACCATTACTTGTTATGTAGACCACAGGGAAGTAAATGTAGAACAAAAATCATAATATGACCACTTTAACAATGTCTCAATCAATGTCTATTTCAGTAGTCTGCCTAGTGGAGATGTGTACTGTGATCCCCTTCTTTGTTTATCAGCTGAGCCCTCTTTTCATTTATCTCCACTCTCACGTTCTCCTTGCCAAGCAACCCAACACCCACCCTGCAAAGA
This sequence comes from Entelurus aequoreus, assembly GCF_033978785.1. Lineage (NCBI taxonomy): Eukaryota > Metazoa > Chordata > Actinopteri > Syngnathiformes > Syngnathidae > Entelurus > Entelurus aequoreus. The sequence goes on along the minus strand of NC_084741.1, from coordinate 67,887,076 downwards.
GTGCGAGGGCGTCTTTTTGACAGCATCACTCACCACACTGCTGGCGCCCGTCCCTCGGCTGTTCTCTTCCTCTCCTCTCGCACATTGCGTCCTTCGGGCCTAGCAGATAATTATTCCCACCATGGAGGACAAGCGGGAACAAGTAAAAAGTCTTGTCGCACCAAAATGCTATAAAACATGGTAATGTATTAGGGGTTTATGAGATCAAATGTCATATAATTTTAAAATGGTTAAAACCCGGGGTGTCAAACGCCTTTTAGATGGGGGCCACAAGGAGAAAAATCTACTCCCAAGTAGGCCGGACTGGCAAAATCACGGCAAGATAACTTAAAAATAAAGACAACTTCAGATTGTTTTCTTTGTTTAAAAATAGAACAAGCACCTTCTGAAAATGTACAAATCATAATGTTGTTGTGTTTTTTTTACACTTATCACTGCAAAAACTGAAATCTAAGTCATTGGTGTTCATTTTCAATCTATCAAGATAAAAAAATTGTATCAAAATCAAATTACAGTATGTTATATATGTAGTTTGATCACTTTCCTCGACTGATGCACTGCAAACACTGAAATCTAAGTAAGATTAAATATCTCAAATAAGGGGTGATATTTGCTTATTTTCTGTCTGATAAGATCATTCTTCTCACTAAGCAGATTTTATGTTAGAGGGTTTTACTTGTTTTAAGGGTTTTGGTCCTAAATGATCTCAGTAAGATATTACAGCTTGTTGCTGAGATTTGATGACCTATATTAAGTAAAACATGTTTGATACTAGAATATCAACTGATGCAAAGCTGTGTCATTAACACTCACAAGTATAAAACTACTTTTTTAAAGTAATAATTTCTTACTTCAAGCATGAAAAAAAAAATCATGATGCCGAGCGCATATCATTCTGTCAAGATAATGGCACTAGCATTTACTAAATTTAAGAATATTTTTCAACATATTGAGCAAAAAGGTCTCTTTTTTTCTACCAAGAAAAATGCACTTGTTATTAGTGAGAATTTATTAATTTTAAGGTATTTTTGGGTTCATTGAGGTTAGCTAATTTTACTTGTTTTGGAAAGTCTTGACAAGCCGAATTTTCTTGTTCTACTGGCAGATAATTTTGCTTAGTTCAAATAAAATACCCCTAATTTTGTTTTTGTTTTTTTCTTGTTTTTGAACGCTGACTTTTTGCAGTGTACATTTTGCGGTTAATAGTATTCCATCTTTATTTGTCGTCATTCATATTTTCTGAATAAATGATGTGATTATGTTCATGAGTCAACTCATTGGTGTTCATTTTCAATCCATCAAGATAATTTTTTTTTAATCAAAATGAAATTACAGGATATTATTCACAGTATGTAGTTTGATAATTTTCCTCGACTGATGTACTAACATAATGTGGTTTATTTTGTACATATGTAACATCATCTACAAAGATACAAAGAATTGCTATTGCGACATCCAGTGGACACACTTAGAACAGCTGTTTCTTTCATTCCAAAATTTCAGGTTAATTTTTATACTAAGCAAACTCATCCCGCGGGCCAGATAAAACCTGTTCGCGGTCCTGATCCGGCCCTCGGGCCGTACATTTGACACCCCTGCACTAAATAGATTGACAGTCCCTCACTACCTGCACTTGTGTAAAGCCAATTGATGCTAGCTACAGTAGCTAGCTAGCTAACTTTCACTGAAAACTCCAACAGTGCTAACACACATGTTAACTACCACACTGGAAGTAACTTGAATATATATTTTAACCCCACAAAACAAAAGGCGGGTTATATTTAGAGGTGTCTACTGCTAATTTAACAAATTATACTCACGTAAATGAAATGATAGGGAGCGCTCAGGCCAGAACAGGCTGGCATCACAAAAAGAAAAGCGCTATTGCTACCATCCCAGTTAGCCTGCCCTTTAAAAGATTGTGATGCACTACTTTTGGACTTTGGCGCACCCCAGGCGGGTGGTGCTTTATTAACTTCCTGTGTTATCTGTTAGTGAAGCGCCCAGGCTTACTACAAATAAACAAGCACACTTTACTTTAGGTAGTTGGGGTTAGTACATTTTCGGCTGCCAAATGGCAACTTTTAGTCAATTTATCCTTGTTGATTTGATCACATATTTTTACATATATATTTAAAAAAATATTTAAGTACATACACAAGAAGGAGGAAACATAATATATCTTAAAGGTTCGTTCACACTTGATGAAATTATAAGCAGGTTTATTATTACTATTATGAGTATTCATGGATGAAATGTACAGAAAACAGTATTTTTTTATTATTATTATTTTCTTATTTTTTTATTTATTTTTTTTGTAATTTGTATTTATTTTTTTATTTTTTTTAATTATTTTTTCTTAATTATTTTTTTCTTTTTTAATTATTTTTATCTATTTATTATTTTTTAATATTATTTTTATTTTATTTATTTATTCATATATTTTTTATTTATTTAATTTTTTTATTTTTATTTTTTAATTTATATATACTTTTTAAATATTTTGGAGCACTTTTAGATTTTATCAAATGTAAAGTGTGTTACAAGTGTAATTCATCAGTATATATGATATTTATCCTATAATTACATACATATTCATCCTTTAGTTACATACTGAATATTGTTATATAAGGTCATTGTTTATCTGAGTGACGGGGCAGGACATTATAAGCTTTAGCTTCTTTCTGCTCCTTTGCAGACACAGACCATGTTTCTTTTTTATTGTATTTAAATTTTATTTATTTTTTTTCCAGACGATGCTACTGTATTGGAGAATCTATTTGGTTTGAATTGTGTAGATTCAAACCATAGTCATTCTGAAACTGTGGTACGGTACACAGGCTCCATCTAGTGGTACGCTAAATAATCACTAGGTTAAATATTCAAACACAGTGTTACTGTTCAAACTGTGTGTAATGCTAAGTGTTTTCTGAGGTGGTACTTAGTGGAAAAAGTTTGAGAACTACTGGTGTAGATGGGGAGTGTTTTTGGTTTGTTGTGTTCAAAATAATTTAATGAACTTAAATGAAATAGTTACTCTAATCTTGTACAAACACCATAATATTGTTGTTCAATCTAAAACATACAGAAATACTTTTTTTCCCTATATATGCTAAACACAGTTAAAAACATTACTTTCTGGAGTATTCATATGCAACTTTTTGTGAGTTTTTCCTACAAAACCCAAAACCAGTGAAGTTGGCACGTTGTGTAATTCATAAATAAAAACAGAATACAATGATTTGCAAATCCTTTTCAACTTATATTCAATTGAATAGACTGCAAAGACAAGATATTTAATGTTCAAACTGAGAAACTTTTTTTTTTTGTGTGCAAATAATCATTAACTTCGAATTTAATGGCAGCAACACATTGCAAAAAAGGGGCATTTTTACCACTGTCTTACATGGCCTTTCCTTTTAACCACATTCAGTAAACGTTTGGGAACTGAGGAGAGCAATTTTTGAAGCTTTTCATGTGGAATTCTTTCCCATTCTTGCTTGATGTACAGCTTAAGTTGTTCAACAGTCTCCGTGGTGGTATTTTACGCTTAATAATGCACCACACATTTTCAATGGGAGACAGGTCTGGACTACAGGCAGGCCAGTCTAGTACCCGCACTCTTTTACTATGAAGCCACGCTGTTGTAACATGTGGCTTGGCATTGTCTTGTTGAAATAAGCAGGGGCGTCCATGATAACGTTGCTTGGATGGCAACATAGTTGCTCCAAAACTTGTACGGTATGTACCTTTCAGCATTAATGGTGCCTTCACAGATGTGTAAGTTACCCATGTTTTGCGCACTAATACACCCCCATACCATCACAGATGCTGGCTTTTCAACTTTGTGCCTAAAACAATCTGGATGGTTCTTTTCCTCTTTGTTCCAGAGGACACGACGTCCACAATTTCCAAAAACAATTTGAAATGTAGACTCGTCAGAGCACAGAACACTTTTCCACTTTGCATGAGTCCATCTTAGATGAGCCCAGCGAAGCCGGCGGCGTTTCTGGGTGTTGTTGATAAATGGCTTTCGCTTTGCATAGTAGAGTTTTAACCTGCACTTACAGATTTAGCGACGAACTGTAGTTACTGACAGTGGTTTTCTGAAGTGTTCCTGAGCCCATGGTGTAATCCCTAAATTCCTTGCAATAGCTCGTCGGGAATGTTGTTCTTAAACTGTTTGACAATTTGCTCACGCATTTGTTGACAAAGTGGTGACCCTCGCCCCATCCTTGTTTGTGAATGACTGAGCATTTCATGGAAGCGGCTTTTATACCCAATCATGGCACCCACCTGTTCCCAATTAGCCTGTTCACCTGTGGGATGTTCCAAATAAGTGTTGGATGAGCATTCCTCAACTTTATCAGTCTTTTTTGCCACTTGTGCCAGCTTTTTTGAAACATGTTGCAGGCATCAAATTCCAAATGAGCTGATATTTGCCGAAAATAAAGTTTTCCAGTTCGAACTTTAAGTATCTTGTCTTTGCAGTCTATTCAATTGAATATAGGTTGAAAAGGATTTGCAAATCATTGTATTCTGTTTTTACTTACCATTTACACAATGTGCCAACTTCACTGGTTTTAGGGTTTGTAATGCAGAAAAATGTTTTAATCGGAAAAAAAAAAAAGTACATTACGTCTTGTCTAAGACTCTTACCTGCAGCCCTTTTTCCCCCTGCAGATAGCGCCAGTAAACGTATACATTCAAAGCAGAGAAAATACATCCACAAATAGGCAGAGCTCTACTGTATATCTATACAATATACTTGGAGGTACATTTCAGCTCAAAACTGTCACATTCTACTCAAGTTTTCCATGTTGACCCAAGTTTTTTTGAACCCATACAGTAATTATAGACTCATGCTAAGAGTGTGTTGCAAGGGGTTCTGATAAAACTGCTACTTGACTAATGACTCATTAAAATTCTTTGTGGCTCTTAAAATAGACGTTCAAAAACACTTATCAGGCCAAAGCAGGCTTGAGTGAGTGAGTGAGTGAGTGAGTGAGTGTGTGTGTGTACTTACCAACCAAGCAAGTAGCATGCATACAAATACGCTCACCATAGTCATACACATGGTGATGATGGCGAGGTGGACGCCAAGCAGGCTGGGTCCAAAGGGTCAGTCAGCCATGACACTTTCGGTCACGTGCAAATTCCACGCTCACCTTTTCCTTCAATGTCCAGCCTGGTTGTCTCATACCCGGTCTTCTATTTTTAAAGCCGCTTAGCAGCATCGAAGCTAGCAGAGATTTATTCTCGGCCTGCGCTCGTTACCTGCCAAGGCAATTTGCACGCACACACCCCCCGTTAATCCTACAGTACCACTGGTGGGCCGTCAGGACCAGCAAGGCCTTCTCTGCTGGCCTAACAAAACCAGAAATCATGATCATGATTAAAGATAAAAGTAATTTTGAATTTACTTTCCCTAAATATTTAAAAGTATTCATATTCTCTTCATGTCATATTATGCTCCTTCCAATGCTGTTGTTTTTAGGTTAGAGTTTGTATCCAATCAGAATTCAGCTAGCTTATGTTGCCATGTTGTACCAAATCTGCCCGGGGCCTTCAGAATCAACAATATCTGTGCACTGTAAGTGAACGGACACATACAGTTGATAGACAATTGCCAATCAGATCATGAGTTGATCTCACACTGCAAAAAGTCAGTGTTCAAAAACAAGAAAAACAAAAACAAAAATTAAGGGTATTTTATTTGAACTCAGCAAAATTATCTGCCGATAGATCAAGAAAATTTGACTTTCCAAAACAAGTAAAATTAGCTAACCTCAATGAACCCAAAAATACCTTAAAATAAGTATATTCTCACTAATAACAAGTGCACTTTTCTTGGTAGAAAAACAATTCTTTGACCTTTTTGCTCAATATGTTGAAAAATATTCTTAAATGAAGTAAATGCTAGTGCCATTATCTTGACATAATGATATGCACTCGGCATTACATTTCTTGAAACCAGCAAACTTATACTAAAAACTAATTTATTGTTCTTAATGGAAAGGCAACAAGGCAACCGCTTGTTACTCTTGGGGTCTCCTACCCGCTCATGCTAAATCATATGGTCTAAAAATGCATTTTTCCATCGATAACATGACATCATCGCGCCAAGTGCGTGCTCTTTCAGTCAATTAGCGCGCATATATACAGCCCGGCCCCCGGCCAAATTTTTTAAATTGTAATATTGAAGAATTTATCTCAATGTGCATGAATTATTTCTGTTCAAAATTGTTAGAAATGTCACATGTTAAATGTTTAAATAGTCAGTTTACTGTACTGTGCCAACTGTACTACTATATGAGTACGTATTTTCTATTGTTTCATGGAAAATAAAACAGCAAAGTCCATTTGGCTGTTATCTGTTTCAATTATGAGACACAATTGTGTCAGTCATGATTTTTTTTTTTACATGCTTGAAATAAGAAATTATTACTTTAAAAAAGTAGTTTTATACTTGTGAGTGTTAAAAAAAAGAGACCTTTTGTTCAATATGTTGAAAAATATTCTTAAATTAAGTAAATGCTAGTGCCATTATCTTGACATAATGATATGCGCTCGGCATCATGATTTTTTTTTACATGCTTGAAATAAGAAATTATTACTTAAAAAAAGTAGTTTTATACTTGTGAGTGTTGATGACACAGCTTTGCAACAGTTGATATTCTAGTTTCAAGCATGTTTTACTCAATATAGGTCATCAAATCTCAGCAACAAGCTGTAATATCTTACTGAGATCATTTAGGACCAAAACCCTTAAAACAAGTAAAACACTCTAACATGAAATCTGCTTAGTGAGAAGAATTATCTAATCAGACAGAAAATAAGCAAATATCACCCTTATTTGAGATATTTAATCTTACTTAGATTTCAGTTTTTGCAGTGCAGTAAGGCCTTCTAGCTGGCCTTACGCTGTGATTGGATACTCGCTTGGGAGTCCCAAGTGAGTATCCAATCACAAGTTGCGAAAACAGAAAGTGGCACCGGAGCCATACTGTGTTCTTTCTCTCAGGGATGCAGACGGGCTTCGGACACAGCTTGCAGGTACAAAAATGATTTATTAAAGCATAAATCAGACAGGAACAAATAAACACGTGCTCATCGCACTTAAAGGCCTACTGAAAGCCACTACTACCGACCACGCAGTCTGATAGTTTATATATCAATGATGAAATCTTAACATTATAACACATGCCAATACGGCCGGGTTAACTTATAAAGTGACATTTTAAATTTGCCGCTAAACTTCCGGTTCGAAACGCCTCTGAGGATGACGTATGCGCGTGACGTAGCCCGGGGAACACGGGTATGCCTTCCACATTGAAGCCAATACGAAAAAGCTCTGTTTTCATTTCATAATTCCACAGTATTCTGGACATCTGTGTTCGTGAATCTGTTTCAATCATGTTCATTGCATTATGGAGAAAGAAGCTGAGCAAGCAAAGAAGAAAGTTGTCGGTGTGAAATGGACGTATTTTTCGAACGTAGTCAGCCACAACAGTACACAGCCGGCGCTTCTTTGTTTACATTCCCGAAAGATGCAGTCAAGATGGAAGAACTCGGATAACAGAGACTCTAACCAGGAGGACTTTTGACTTCGATACACAGACGCCTGTAGAGAACTGGGACAACACCGACTCTTACCAGGATTACTTTGATTTGGATGACAAAGACGCAGACGTGCTACTGTGAGTATGCAGCTTTGGCTTCTAAACATTTGATCGCTTGACCGTATGTGCGCAACTTTTTTTTGCGTATGTATGTAACTTTTTTAAAATATATAAGCTTTATGAACCTTGGGTTAGGTGAACGGTCTTTTGGGCTGAGTGATTGTGTGTGTTGATCAGGTGTTTGAATTGTATTGGCGTGTTCTATGGAGCTAGGAGCTAGCATAGGAGCTAGGAGCTAGCATAACAAACACGCAGGTGTTTTTATGCAGGATTAATTTGTGGCATATTAAATATAAGCCTGGTTGTGTTGTGGCTAATAGAGTAAATATATGGCTTGTGTTTATTTACTGTTTTAGTCATTCCCAGCTGAATACCAGGTACCGTGAGTATGCAGCCTTGGCTGCTAAACATTTGATAGCTTGACCGTACGTGCGCGTCACGTACGTAACTTTTTAAAAATATATGAGCTTTATGAACCTTGGGTTAGGTGAACGGTCTTTTGGGCTGAGCGATTGTGTGTGTTGATCAGGTGTTTGAATTGTATTGGCGTGTTCTATGGAGCTAGGAGCTAGCAGAGGAGCTAGCATAACAAACACGCAGGTGTTTTTATGCAGGATTAATTTGTGGCATATTAAATATAAGCCTGGTTGTGTTGTGGCTAATAGAGTATATATATGTCTTGTGTTTATTTACTGTTGTAGTCATTCCCAGCTGAATATCAGGTCACCCCCGGCTCTCACAGCATCTTCCCTATCTGAATAGCTTCAACTCCCCACTAGTCCTTCACTTGCACTTTACTCATCCACAAATCTTTCATCCTCGCTCAAATTAATGGGGAAATTGTTGCTTTCTCGGTCCGAATCTCTCTCACTTCATGCGGCCATCATTGTAAACAATAGGGAACTTTGCGTATATGTTCAACTGACTACGTCACGCTACTTCCGGTAGGGGCAAGCCTTTTTTTTTATCAGATACCAAAAGTTGCAATCTTTATCGTCGTTGTTCTATACTAAATCCTTTCAGCAAAAATATGGCAATATCGCGAAATGATCAAGTATGACACATAGAATAGATCTGCTATCCCCGTTTAAATAAAAAAAAATCATTTCAGTAGGCCTTTAAAGTACAAAAACTAAAGGAGCTAGCGTGGGAGCTAGAGTAAAACACTAACACTAAACAGAGCCTTTAGCGTGGAAGCTAGAAGGTTACAGAACCGGAACAAAAGTCGTCAACTGTTGTGTGAAAAAACAAACTACGATGCAAGACAGACTGAATGAAAAGGCAGGCTTATATAATGATGACAGTAATGAAAAACAGGTGCGCGTCGGGAACACCCGCGGCAGGTGAAAGTAATCAGTTACTATGGTAACCAAGCTCAGAGGTGCATAAACAGGAACTAGAAAGAGATCAAAACTAACAGAAGAACACAAGTGACTAGAAAACGTAAACAGAAATATGATCCGGGCAGTGGATCATAACACATACGAGCCATAGAAAGCCACAGAAAACTCACCGCTGCTCACAAAGAAGGAGAGAAAAATGTTGATTAGGTGGCAGATGTATATTTGCAAGGATATTTCAAGAGAAACTACATCTCATGAGACAAGGTCGGCCGACACTGGAAGCTATCCCAGCGTTGAAATGGTTTGCCCGCGACTTTCACACCAATCAACCGACTACGAGCGGTACCACTGGCTTATACGGCGTCGGATTGGTTCCACAAATTGTGAGTTCAAATATTTGATTTCTTAATTTTTTCATGTTTCATTTGTTTTATACAATTATTTTCATTTTGACAGTACCACGTAAGATATGTTTTAATTGCTGAAGCGGGTTTATTGAATGTTAAATGTGCCGAAAAATAGACTGTTTTTTTCCACTGTTGAGGGGATTTAATGCCCAGTAGTGCGCAAGTGGGTTTCTGTATAGTATCTCCAGCCGTGTCCATGTGGCGACATAAATTACGATATTTTGACAGGTGAAGTCGGACTAACATTTTTTTAAATTTGTATTACTTGATATCAACTTGAAGTTGATATAGAGATTTACTGTAAACGTTAAATAATTTAAAAAAAATAATAATCTGACTTATTTTTAACATTTTACTGACTGAGACCCTTTATGGTCCCCGGGACCCCTAAAGGTAAAATAAATAAAAAATCCATATATTTTGTTATGGTTTGAAAATGAAAAATATCAAAATGGCCCCCACATGTTTTAATTTTTCCGTGTGCGGCCCTCAGTGGAAAAAGTTTGGACACCACTGATCTAATCAGACAGAAAATAAGCAAATATCACCCTTATTTGAGATATTTAATCTTACTTAGATTTCAGTTTTTGCAGTGTTAGTCCGACTTCACCTGTCAAAATATCGTAATTTATGTCGCCACATGGACACGGCTGGAGATACTATACAGAAACCCACTTGCGCACTACTGGGCATTGAATCCCCTCAACAGTGGAAAAAAACGGCTATTCCACAAATTATTATTATTAAATTCTTACTATTATTCATTTATTTATTTTTATTGTGATTACTTATGGAGTTTATTGTGAATAAATTGTGAACAGGAAGTGAACAAAAAGTTTTGCAACTGTTATGTAAAGAAAAGGGGTAGGATTAAATAAGCTCTGCTTCTTCCTACTCCTTTTCGAACATGTTGAAAAGAGAAACTGGAAATTGTGATGTATCATGTTGTATGCTTGCATGTTCCAAATAAACTCAAACTCAACTCAACTCAACTTTTTCTCGTTAGATTTCACCTAATTCCACTTTTTTTAATGTTCTTTTTTATTTTTACAATAGTATTTCCAGAATGTGTGGCGGGCCGGTAAACAATTAGCTGCGGGCCGCAAATGGCCCCCGGGCCGCACTTTGGACACCCCTGGATTAGATAATTATTCTCACTAAGCAGATTTTATGTTAGAGTGTTTTACTTGTTTTAAGGGTTTTGGTCCTAAATGATCTCAGTAAGATATTACAGCTTGTTGCTGAGATTTGATGACCTACACTACCGTTCAAAAGTTTGGGGTCACCCAAACAATTTTGTGGAATAGCCGTTTTTTTCCACTGTTGAGGGGATTCAATGCCCAGTAGTGCGCAAGTGGGTTTCTGTATAGTATCTCCAGCCGTGTCCATGTGGCGACATAAATTACGATATTTTGACTGGTGAAGTCGGACTAACACTGCAAAAACTGAAATCTAAGTAAGATTAAATATCTCAAATAAGGGTGATATTTGCTTATTTTCTGTCTAATTAGATCAGTGGTGTCCAAACTTTTTCCACTGAGGGCCGCACACGGAAAAATTAAAACATGTAGGGGCCATTTTGATATTTTTCATTTTCAAACCATAACAAAATATATGGATTTTTTTATTTATTTTACCTTAAGGGGCCCGGGGACCATAAAGGGTCTCAGTCAGTAAAATGTTAAAAATAAGTCAGATTATTATTTTTTTTTTATTATTTAACGCTTACAGTAAATCTCTATATCAACTTCAAGTTGATATCAAGTAATACAAATTAAAAAAAATGTTTTATGGCTTTTCGGTCAAAAACAACTTAGTTTTTTTTATAGTAAAGCCCTAAAAGATCAATAATGCAGGACACCATTGATTTGAATTCTTTCATATTTTTGAGTAATCACAGTGAAAAGATAAATAAAAAATCACTAAATATATTTGGGAACCAAAAGGTGCCCCACTCATAAAGTGATACATTTTTATTAGGTTTTTCTTTTACTTTCAACACTTAAGTTACGAGATCAACTTCAGATATATCTGTCCATTTTATGCTGGAACTATTATTTTGTTTGTTTCATGCGCTTTTGTCAAAGAAAACTTTGATGTTTTTATATGGCTACTACTCAATATATGCAATATTTACCACATAAAACATTTTAAAGTGAAATATTTGAAGTAATTGGAGCCCTGAAAATAATTCGCATGGATTTTTTGTCATTGTTTTTTTTTTTTTGAGCAATGGCAAAAAAAATAAATAAAGAAAGACAAACGGAAAAAAAAAACAGCCTGCATGGCAGCTTTTGTGTCAACATTGCAACTTTTGCGGATGATCCAACAGCGTTTTGTTCAGGAGAGAACACAAAGGAGATAATACAAATAATAACAGAAGAAATGAACAAATTAAAAAGATGGTTTGACAAAAAACAGACAATCGTTGAATCTCAGTAAAACTAAAATAATGCTATTTGGTAACAGTATAACAGAAAGTCAAACACAAATACAAATAGACGGAATATAAATTGAAAGAGTAAATGAAACCAAATATCTAGGTATAATGATTGATGATAAATTGAACTGGAAATCTCACGTAAAAAATATACAACATAAAGTTTCAAGAAACACGTCAATAATGAATAAAGCAAAACATGTTCTAGACCAAAAATACCTTCATATTCTCTACTGCTCACTAGTGTTACCATATCTGAGCTACTGTGTAGAAATATGGGGAAATAACTACAAAAGTACACTTCATTCATTAACGTTGTTACAAAAAAGATCAGTTAGAATAATACATAATGTTGGATATAGAGAACATACAAACCCTTTATTTATTGAATCAAAAATACTGAAATTCCACGACGTAGTGAATTTGCAAACAGCTAAAATTATGCACAAGCAAACTATAACCTGCTACCCAAGAATATACAACAATTCTTCTCAACAAAAGAGGAGAAATATAATCTTAGAGAAAAACGTAATTTAAAACATTTGTTTGCACGTACAACACTTAAGACCTTCAGTATATCTGTATGTGGAATTAAATTATGGAATGGATTAAGCAAAGCAATCAAACAATGTACTAATATGATCCACTTCAAGAAACTCTTCAAACTTAAAGTGTTTACAAAGTACAAAGAAGAACCATGACAAACATTCTCAATTTATTTCATCCATTCATTCAATCATTCTTAAAGTAATCTTACTTATCTCATCATATGAAATATGACTCACTTCACCAATTATTATTATTAAATTCTTACTATTATTCATTTATTTATTTTTATTGTGATTACTTATGGAGTTTATTGTGAATAAATTGTGAACAGGAAGTGAACAAAAAGTATTGCAACTGTTATGTAAAAGAAAAGGGGTAGGATTAAATAAGCTCTGCTTCTTCCTACTCCTTTTCGAACATGTTGAAAAGAGAAACTGGAAATTGTGATGTATCATGTTGTATGCTTGCATGTTCCAAATAAACTCAAACTCAACTCAACTTTTTCTCGTTAGATTTCACCTAATTCCACTTTTTTTAATGTTCTTTTTTATTTTTACAATAGTATTTCCAGAATGTGTGGCGGGCCGGTAAACAATTAGCTGCGGGCCGCAAATGGCCCCCGGGCCGCACTTTGGACACCCCTGGATTAGATAATTATTCTCACTAAGCAGATTTTATGTTAGAGTGTTTTACTTGTTTTAAGGGTTTTGGTCCTAAATGATCTCAGTAAGATATTACAGCTTGTTGCTGAGATTTGATGACCTACACTACCGTTCAAAAGTTTGGGGTCACCCAAACAATTTTGTGGAATAGCCTTCATTTCTAAGAACAAGAATAGACTGTCGAGTTTCAGATGAAAGTTCTCTTTTTCTGGCCATTTTGAGCGTTTAATTGACCCCACAAATGTGATGCTCCAGAAACTCAATCTGCTCAAAGGAAGGTCAGTTTTGTGGCTTCTGTAACGAGCTAAACTGTTTTCAGATGTGTGAACATGATTGCACAAGGGTTTTCTAATCATCAATTAGCCTTCTGAGCCAATGAGCAAACACATTGTACCATTAGAACACTGGAGTGATAGTTGCTGGAAATGGGCCTCTATACACCTATGTAGATATTGCACCAAAAACCAGACATTTGCAGCTAGAATAGTCATTTACCACATTAGCAATGTATAGAGTGTATTTCTTTAAAGTTAAGACTAGTTGAAAGTTATCTTCATTGAAAAGTACAGTGCTTTTCCTTCAAAAATAAGGACATTTCAATGTGACCCCAAACTTTTGAATGGTAGTGTATATTGAGTGAAACATGCTTGAAACTAGAATATCAACTGATGCAAAGCTGTGTCATTAACACTCACAAGTATAGAACTACCGGTACTTTTTTAAAGTAATAATTTCTTACTTTAAGCATGAAAAAAAAAATCATGATGCCGAGCGCATATCATTATGTCAAGATAATGGCACTAGCATTTACTTAATTTAAGAATATTTTTCAACATATTGAACAAAAAGGTCTCTTTTTTTTTTCTACCAAGAAAATTGCACTTGTTATTAGTGAGAATATACTTATTGTAAGTAGAGATGTCCGATAATATCGGCCTGCCGATATTATCGGCCGATATATGCGTTAAAATGTAATATCGGAAATTATCGGTATCGTTTTTTTTATTATCGGTATCGTTTTTTTTTTTTTTTTTAAATTAAATCAACATAAAAAACACAAGATACACTTACAATTAGTGCACCAACCCAAAAAACCTCCCTCCCCCATTTACACTCATTCACACAAAAGGGTTGTTTCTAGGGATGTCCGATAATGGCTTTTTGCCGATATCCGATATTCCGATATTGTCCAACTCTTTAATTACCGATACCGATATCAACCGATACCGATATCAACCGATATATACAGTCGTGGAATTAACACATTATTATGCCTAATTTGGACAACCAGGTATGGTGAAGATAAGGTACTTTTTTAAAAAATTAGTAAAAGAAGATAAATAAATTAAAAACATTTTCTTGAATAAAAAAGAAAGTACAACAATATAAAAACAGTTACATAGAAACTAGTAATGAATGAAAATGAGTAAAATTAACTGTTAAAGGTTAGTACTATTAGTAGACCAGCAGCACGCACAATCATGTGTGCTTACGGACTGTATCCCTTGCAGACTGTATTGATATATATTGATATATAATGTAGGAACCAGAATATTGATAACAGAAAGAAACAATGTGTGAATGAGTGTGAATGGGGAAGGAAGGTTTTTTTGGTTGGTGCACTAATTGTAAGTGTATCTTGTGTTTTTTATGTGGATTTAATTTAATAATTTAATTTAAAAAAAACAAAAACAAAAAAACGATACCGATAATAAAAAAAACGATACCGATAATTTCCGATATTACATTTTAACGCATATATCGGCCGATAATATCGGCAGGCCGATATTATCGGACATCTCTAGTTGTTTCTTTCTGTTATTAATATTCTGGTTCCTACATTATATATCAATATATATCAATACAGTCTGCAAGGGATACAGTCCGTAAGCACACATGATTGTGCGTGCTGCTGGTCCACTAATAGTACTAACCTTTAACACTTCATTTTACTCATTTTCATTCATTACTAGTTTCTGTGTAACTGTTTTTATATTGTTGTACTTTCTTTTTTATTCAAGAAAATGTTTTTAATTTATTCATTTTATTTTACAATTTAAAAAAAAAAAAAGTACCTTATCTTCACCATACCTGGTTGTCCAAATTAGGCATAATAATGTGTTAATTCCACGACTGCATATATCGGTTGATATCGGTATCGGTAATTAAAGAGTTGGACAATATCGGAATATCGGATATCGGCAAAAAGCCATTATCGGACATCCCTAATTGTAAGGTATTTTTGGGTTCATTGAGGTTAGCTAATTTGACTTGTTTTGGAAAGTCTTGACAAGCCGAATTTTCTTGTTCTATTGGCAGATAATTTTGTTTCGTTCAAGTAAAATACCCTCATTTTTGTATTTTTTACCCCTTGTTTTTGAACACTGACTTTTTGCAGTGAAGTAGGACATCACTGAAGGCCTAGGTGAGAAACGCACGGCCCGCCACTGTACAATACCACATGGACTTTTACGGCCTTCTTTTTATATTTTTATGACAAACTAATACTTGCTTAGTTAGCATAGTAGTGGAAGACTAGTTTCTAGTCAATACACATAGAGACAGAGTAGAGTTGAACCCCCCACATCATCATATATATATTGATTGATTTATCTGTTAATGCACAGAGTCAGCCTACAGATAATGTAACTGGGCTAAAATTAGAACACACGTTAATAATACACGAGTGATATAGTACTCGCTGCATCATACAGATGGCTTCAACTCCTACTGCTGTACACTAAACAGTAGGTGTAGATCAGCAGTGTAAAAAGTGCGGCACAGGAGACATTTGCGGCCTCGGCTTGATTAAAAAAAAAACAATTCATAAATAAGTCTCTACGATTCCATTACCCCACAATTTTCACGGCAAAAACATGGCATGTCATTTAATTCACTGTAGTTGTGCAACTTGACCTGCTCAGTGGCCTAGTGGTTAGAGTGTCCGCCCTGAGATCGGTAGGTTGGGTCATACCAAAGACTATAAAAATGGGAGCCATTACCTCCCTGCTTGGCACTCAGCATCAAGGGTTGGAATTGGGGGGTTAAATCACCCAAAAAATTATTCCCGAGCGCCGCCACCGCTGCCGCTCACTGCTCCCCTCACCTCCCAGGGGGTGAACAAGGGTATGGGTCAAATACAGACGACACATTTAACTTAACAGAAGGGCCTCATTCCGGTTTTAATTGCACGCGGGACTCATGCAATGTAAATTAAACTGGTATGTACACTACCGTTCAAAAGTTTGGGGTCACATTGAAATGTCCTTATTTTTGAAGGAAAAGCACTGTACTTTTCAATGAAGATAACTTTAAACTAGTCTTAACTTTAAAGAAATACACTCTATACATTGCTAATGTGGTAAATGACTATTCTAGCTGCAAATGTCTGGTTTTTGGTGCAATATCTACATAGGTGTATAGAGGCCCATTTCCAGCAACTATCACTCCAGTGTTCTAATGGTACAATGTGTTTGCTCATTGGCTCAGAAGGCTAATTGATGATTAGAAAACCCTTGTGCAATCATGTTCACACATCTGAAAACAGTTTAGCTCGTTACAGAAGCTACAAAACTGACCTTCCTTTGAGCAGATTGAGTTTCTGGAGCATCACATTTGTGGGGTCAATTAAACGCTCAAAATGGCCAGAAAAAGAGAACTTTCATCTGAAACTCGACAGTCTATTCTTGTTCTTAGAAATGAAGGCTATTCCACAAAATTGTTTGGGTGACCCCAAACTTTTGAACGGTAATGTACATGTCGAGTAGACGTTTTGATGAACATTTTAATTTAATCACTTTAGGAATGAGGAAGTATTGTACAAAACCCAAAACCAGTGAAGTTGGCACGTTGTCCATCCATCCATCCATTTTCTACCGCTTATTCCCTTTGGACCCGATTGTATCTCAGCTACAATCGGGCGGAAGGTGGGGTACACCCAGGACAAGTCGCCACATCATCGCAGGGCCAACACAGATAGACAGACAACATTCACACACTAGGGCCAATTTAGTGTTTGGCACGTTGTGTAAATGGTAAATAAAAACAGAATACAATGAGTTGCAAATCCTTTTCAACCTATATTCAATTGGATTGACTTAACGTTTGAACTGGTAAAGTTTGTTATTTTTTTTGCAAATATTAGCTCATTTGGAATTTGAGGACTGCAACAGGTTTCAAAAAAGCTGGCACAAGTGGCAAAAAAGACTGAGAAAGTTGAGGAATGCTCATCAAACACTTATTTGGAACATCCCACAGGTGAACAGGCTAATTGGGAACAGGTGGGTGCCATGATTGGGTGTAAAAGCAGCTTCCATGAAATGCTCAGTCATTCACAAACAAGGACGGGGCGAGGGTCACCACTTTGTCAACAAAAGCGTGAGCATATTGTCCAACAGTTTAAGAACAAGGAATTTAGGGATTTCATCATCTAAATCAGGGGTCACCAACCTTTTTGAAACCAAGAGCTACTTCTTGGGTACTGATTAATGCGAAGGGCTACCAGTTTGAAACACACTTAAATAAATTGCCAGAAATAGCCAATTTGCTCAATTTACCTTTAACTCTATGTTGTTATTAATAATTAATGATATTTACACTTAATTGAACGGTTTTAAATAGGAGAAAACACGAAAAAAATGACAATTACATTTTGAAACATAGTTTATCTTCAATTTCGACACTTTAAAATTCAAAATTCAACCGAAAAAAAGAAGAGAAAAACTAGCTAATTCGAATCTTTTTGAAAAAAAAAAAAAAATAATTATGGAACATTAGTAATTTTTCCTGATTAAGATTAATTTTAGAATTTTGATGACATGTTTTAAATAGGTTAAAATCCAATCTGCACTTTGTTAGAATATATAACAAATTGGACCAAGCTATATTTCTAACAAAGACAAATCATTATTTCTTCTAGATTTTCCAGAACAAAAATTTTAAAAGAAATTCAAAAGACTTTGAAATAAGATTTAAATTTGATTCTACAGATTTTCTGGATTTGCCAGAATAATTTTTTTGAATTTTAATCATAATAAGTTTGAAGAAATATTTCACAAATATTCTTTGTCGAAAAAACAGAAGCTAAAATGAAAAATTAAATTAAAATGTATTTATTATTCTTTACAATAAAAAAAATTTTTTTACTTGAACATTGATTTAAATTGTCAGGAAAGAAGAGGAAGGAATTTAAAAGGTAAAAAGGTATATGTGTTTAAAAATCCTAAAATCATTTTTAAGGTTGTATTTTTTCTCTAAAATTGTGTTTCTGAAAGCTTTAAGAAGCAAAGTAAAAACAAGTAATGAATTTATTTAAACAAAAGAAGACCAGGTCTTTAAAATATTTTCTTGGATTTTCAAATTCTATTTGAGTTTTGTCTCTCTTAGAATTAAAAATGTCGAGCAAAGCGAGACCAGCTTGCTGGTAAATAAATAAAATTAAAAAAATAGAGGCAGCTCACTGGTAAGTGCTGCTATTTGAGCTATTTTTACAACAGGCCAGCGGGCTACTCATCTGGTCCTTACGGGCTACCTGGTGCCCGCGGGCACCACGTTGGTGACCCCTGATCTACGGTCTGTAATATCAGCCTCTCAGCTGCATTCGGGCGGTAGGCGGGGTACACCCTGGACAAGTCGCAACCTCATCACATAATATAAATTTAAAAAAAAAAATGAAAAAATATTTTGTAATCATAGTAGTATCGACTAGATACGCTCCTGTACTTGGTATCATTACAGTGGATGTCAGGTGAAGATCCACCCATGGCGTTTGTTTACATTCAGGGGTGCTAGCTTGCTGTTAGGAGTAAGCTGTTGTATCATCCTACGGTGTGTAGTGAAGCATGTTTAGCTATTTCTCGTCCTGCAGGGATGATACTTGTAAGAAACCTACTTTATTTGTCGCCATGGAGGCGAGGATTAGTGATTTAGAAGTAGCTAAACCGCTGCAGACTGCGGATGGATGTTCGCTACTAGCTAGCTAGCTAGCCATGTCTTAAAGCACCTCTTCCTGAGGGCGTTTCAGTGTTATAACTTCACCTTTATCATTAGTTTTTTAAGCCAAATTGCGTCCATTCTCCCTTTTCTGTCTACATACTCTGTCTGCTTGTAAGTACTCAGTGATTGTGCGCTGCCGAACATGCTCCTCTGCTCGTAAAACCAGCAGAGACTCGACGTGACGTCATGCTCGTTAAAATAAAACGGGCTTGACCCAATTTTCCCGAGAGACTCCCGAATTTCAGTGCCCCTCCTGAAAATCTCCCGGGGCAACCATTCTCCCGAATTTCTCCCGATTTCCACCCGGACAACAATATTGGGGGCGTGCCTTAAAGACACTGCCTTTAGTGTCCTCTCTCACCTGAAATCTTCACCCCTTAACAGCTGCATGCTGTCCAGGCGTCCGCTTTTCCTCCATATAAACAGCGTACCGGCCCATCACATAATAATATAGCATTGGACGGGTTTAACAATGGTCTTTACTCGAAGATGTCAAGAAATGCTGACACGTTGTAGGATTTTTTTAAACTGGTTTAAAAATAACGCAAGACATACTTGGTCAACAGCCATACAAGTCACAGGGTGTGACTTGTATGGCCGTATAAACAACTTTAACACTGTTACAAATATACGCCACACTGTGAACCCACACCAAACAAGAATGACAAACACATTTCGGGAGAACATCTGCACCGTAACACAACATAAACACAACAGAACAAATACCCAGAACCCCTTTGCAGCACTAACTCTTCCGGGACGCTACAATAACATCTACGGCTTTTGGAGCTCAGTGCACAACTGCACACACAACAAGAAGGAGACGAATCAGAAGAACAAAGAAGAGACATGGCGATGACGAGTAAGAAGAATAAATACTAGGGATGTCCGATAATGGCTTTTTGCCGATATCCGATATTGTCCAACTCTTTAATTACCAATACCAACCGATACCGATATCAACCTATATATACAGTCGGGGGAATTAACACATTATTATGTCTAATTTGGACAACCAGGTATGGTGAAGATAAGGTACTTTTAAAAAAAAATTATAAAATAAAATAAGATAAATAAATTAAAAACATTTTCTTGAATAAAAAAGAAAGTACAACAATATAAAAACAGTTACATAGAAACTAGTAATTAATGAAAATGATTAACATTAACTGTTAAAGGTTAGTACTATTAGTGGACCAGCAGCACGCACAATCATGTGTGCTTACGGACTGTATCCCTTGCAGACTGTATTGATATATAGTGATATATAATGTAGGAACCAGAATATTAATAACAGAAAGAAACAACCCTTTTGTGTGAATGAGGAGGGGTTTTTTTGGGGGTTGGTGCATTAATTGTAAGTGTATCTTGTGTTTTTTATGTTGATTTAATTAAAAAAAAACAAAAAAAAAACAAACAAAAAAACGATACCGATAATTTCCGATATTACATTTTAACGCATTTATCGGCCGATAGCCGATATTATCGGACATCCCTAATAAATACACTTGCAAGTTCCAAAATGGTTGGAAAAAAGAATTTAATTTCATCCAGAAAAGCTCGAAGGGGAAGGGGTATGCTGCCTGCACCTCAACCCCGCCCCCGCAACCATGCCCCCAACACCCCTCCCCCCCATCTCCCCAATTCGGAGGTCTCAAGGTTGGCAAGTATGGTGGGGGGTGGGGACCGGTACTTTTTAGAGGCAGTATAGTACCGAATATGATTCATTAGTATTGCGGTACTATACTAGTACCGGTATACCGTACAACCCTAATTGGACGGAAAAACCTCACCTACAATACTTGGCGATATAACGGCTAGCTATAGCAAGCAAACGTTTTTATTTTCATTTTTGATGGCTCAGAAGATGATTTTTGTCACGCCGCGGGAAGTTTCATTGGACAATGTTTGATATCGATGGGTTAATCCTACAATATATCGCTATGTTAATATTATTAGTGAAACGCTCATGTCTATATCGCATCTATTTTGCCACGATGGCGTAGTACAGGGGTCACCAACCTTTTTGAAAGCAAGAGCTACTTCTTGGGTAGTGATTAATGCGAAGGGCTACCAGTTTGATACACACTTAAATAAATTGCCAGAAATAGCCAATATGCTCAATTTACCTTTAACTCTATGTTATTATTAATAATTAATGATATTTACACTTAATTAATCGGTTTAAAAGAGGAGAAAACACGAAAAAAATGACTATTACATTTTGAAACAGAGTTTATCTTCAATTTCGACTCTTTAAAATTCAAAATTCAACCGAAAAAAAGAAGAGAAAAACTAGCTAATTTTAATCTTTTTTGAAAAAATTCAAAAAAGAATATAAGGAACATCATTAGTAATTTTTCCTGATTAAGATTAATTTTAGAATTTTGATGACATGTTTTAAATAGGTTAAAATCCAATCTGCACTTTGTTGGAATATATAACAAATTGGACCAAGCTATATTTCTAACAAAGACAAATCATTATTTCTTCTAGATTTTCCAGAACAAATTTTTTAAAAGAAATTCAAAAGACTTTGAAATAAGATTTAAATTTGATTCTACAGATTTTCTAGATTTTCCAGAATAATTTTTTTGAATTTTAATCATAATAAGTTTGAAGAAATATTTCACAAATATTCTTTGTCGAAAAAACAGAAGCTAAAATGAAGAATTAAATTAAAATGTATTTATTATTCTTTACAATAATAATTTTTTTTTTACTTGAACATTGATTTAAATTGTCAGGAAAGAAGAGGAAGGAATTTAAAAGGTAAAAAGGTATATTTGTTTAAAAATCCTAAAATCATTTTTAAGGTTGTATCTTTTCTCTAAAATTGTCTTTATGAAAGTTATAAGAAGCAAAGTAAAACAAATTATGAATTTATTTAAACAAGTGAAGACCAAGTCTTTAAAATATTTTCTTGGATTTTCAAATTCTATTTGAGTTTTGTCTCTCTTAGAATTAAAAATGTCGGGCAAAGCGAGACCAGCTTGCTAGTAAATAAATACAATTAAAAAAATAGAGGCAGCTCACTGGTAAGTGCTGCTATTTGAGCTATTTTTAGAACAGACCAGCGGGCTACTCATCTGGTCCTTACGGGCTACCTGGTGCCCGCGGGCACCGCGTTGGTGACCCCTGGCGTAGTAGTACTTGTGTCTCACCCCACAGTGGACAGTGCAGGCACACATGTGACTAATTGTAGAAGAGAATTTACAGGAAAAGATATTTAAATCCTTTTTGGCGCAGTCAGTCTCCGTGCAGGAAATGAATCATGTTGGGCTAAATATGGCCTCTTTTCTTTTTTCTCTCTCTCTCATCGTGCGCTGGAGGACTTGTCATGCAGCGTGAGTACACCATTGGACGATGTGCAGCTTTAGATAGAAATAGATGAGTCAGACCAGGAGAGAGGAGGAACAGGAGGAGGAGGAGGAGGAGGAGGAGGAGGCCGCTTCACTCTGGCAGGCAGTTGTGCACATGCTGATCTGCTTAGCATTGACGTCTAATGAAAAACATGTACTTCCACATTTTTCTAATTCTTTCCTGTTCCAAAAAAAAGAGAAAAATATGGTAACAATTTTTTTCAAAGTACATTTTTATTGCTTCATCCATCTATTTGTTTTCAACCGCTTGTCCCTTTCGGGGTCACGGGGGGTGCTGGAGCCTATCCCAGCTGCATTCGGGCGGAAGGCGGGGTACACCCTGGACAAGTCGCCACCTCATCGCAGGGCCAACACAGATAGACACACAACTGTTTCAACTCACAATAGTAATAAAAAATATTAAACTTATCGTCTATTCAGCAACATCCTTTTATAATTTTAAACTGCATGCTGAGTGACTTTAGGCGCTGATTAAAATTAATTCAATTGATGCATTTTGGTGTCCCTTAGTATTTTATAGTCGTGTTTGTTTTTTCACATTGAACATATATTAACATATCTCCATCCATCCCATCCATTTTCTACCGCTTGTCCCTTTCGGGGTCACGGGGGGTGCTGGAGCCTATCCCAGCTGCACTCGGGCGGAAGGCAGGGTACACCCTGGACAAGTCGCCACCTCATCGCAGGGCCAACACAGATAGACACACAACTGTTTAAACTCACAATAGTAATAAAAAATATTACATTTATCGTCTATTCATCAACATCCTTTTATAACTTTAAACTGCATGCTGAGTGACTTAAGGCGCTGATTAAAATTAATTCAATTGATGCATTTTGGTGTCCCTTAGTATTTTATAGTCGTGTTTGTTTTTTCACATTGAACATATATTAACATATCTCTATCCATCCCATCCATTTTCTACCGCTTGTCCCTTTCGGGGTCACGGGGGGTGCTGGAGCCTATCCCAGCTGCATTCGGGCGGAAGGCGGGGTACACCCTGGACAAGTCGCCACCTCATCGCAGGGCCAACACAGATAGACACACAACTGTTTAAACTCACAATAGTAATAAAAAATATTACATTTATCGTCTATTCATCAACATCCTTTTATAACTTTAAACTGCATGCTGAGTGACTTAAGGCGCTGATTAAAATTAATTCAATTGATGCATTTTGGTGTCCCTTAGTATTTTATAGTCGTGTTTGTTTTTTCACATTGAACATATATCCATCCATCCATTTTCTACTGCTTGTCCCTTTCGGGGTGACGGGGGTGCTGGAGCCTATCCCAGCTGCATTCGGGCGGAAGGCGGGGTACACCCTGGACAAGTCACCACCTCATCACAGGGCCAACACAGATAGACACACAACTGTTTAAACTCACAATAGTAATAAAAAAGATTAAACTTATCGTCTATTCAGCAACATCCTCTTATAACTTTAAACTGCATGCTGAGTGACTTTAGGCGCTGATTAAAATTAATTCAATTGATGCACTTTGGTTTCCCTTAGTATTTTATAGTCGTGTTTGTTTTTTCACATTGAACATATATCCATCCATCCATTTTCTACAGCTTGTCCCTTTCAGGGTCGCGGGGGTGCTGGAGCCTATACCAGCTGCATTCGGGCGGAAGGCGGGGTACACCCTGGACAAGTCACCACCTCATCACAGGGCCAACACAGATAGACACACAACTGTTTCAACTCACAATAGTAATAACAAATATTAAACTTATCGTCTATTCAGCAACATCCTTTTATAACTTTAAACTGCATGCTGAGTGACTTAAGGCGCTGATTAAAATTAATTCAATTGATGCATTTTGGTGTCCCTTAGTATTTTATAGTCGTGTTTGTTTTTTCACATTGAACATATATCCATCCATCCATTTTCTACCGCTTGTCCCTTTCAGGGTCGCGGGGGTGCTGGAGCCTATCTCAGCTGCACTCGGGCGGAAGGCAGGGAACACCCTGGACAAGTCACCACCTCATCACAGGGCCAACACAGATAGACACACAACTGTTTAAACTCACAATAGTAATAACAAATATTAAACTTATCGTCTATTCAGCAACATCCTTTTATAACTTTAAACTGCATGCTGAGTGACTTTAGGCGCTGATTAAAATTAATTCAATTGATACATTTTGGTGTCCCTTAGTATTTTATAGTCGTGTTTGTTTTTTCACATTGAACATATATTAACATATCTCCATCCATCCCATCCATTTTCTACCGCTTGTCCCTTTCGGGGTCATGGGGGTGCTGGAGCCTATCCCAGCTGCACTCGGGCGGAAGGCAGGGTACACCCTGGACAAGTCGCCACCTCATCGCAGGGCCAACACAGATAGACACACAACTGTTTAAACTCACAATAGTAATAAAAAATATTACATTTATCGTCTATTCATCAACATCCTTTTATAATTTTAAACTGCATTCTGACTGACTTTAGGCGCTGATTAAAATTAATTAAACTGATGCGTTTTGGTGTCCCTTAGTATTTTATATTCGTGTTTGTGTTTTCACATTAACATATCTCCATCCATCCATCCATTTTCTACCGCTTGTCCCTTTCGGGGTCACGGGGGTGCTGGAGCCTATCCCAGCTGCACTCGGGCAGAAGGCGGGGTACACCCTGGACAAGTCACCACCTCATCACAGGGCCAACACAGATAGACATCACCACTGTTTAAACTCACAATAGTAATAAAAAATATTACATTTATCGTCTATTCATCAACATCCTTTTATAACTTTAAACTGCATGCTGAGTGACTTAAGGCGCTGATTAAAATTAATTCAATTGATGCATTTTGGTGTCCCTTAGTATTTTATAGTCGTGTTTGTTTTTTCACATTGAACATATATCCATCCATCCATTTTCTACCGCTTGTCCCTTTCAGGGTCGCGGGGGTGCTGGAGCCTATCCCAGCTGCATTCGGGCGGAAGGCGGGGTACACACTGGACAAGTCGCTACCTCATCGCAGGGCCAACACAGATAGACACACAACTGTTTCAACTCACAATAGTAATAACAAATATCAAACTTATCGTGTATTCATCAACATCCTTTTATAATTTTAAACTGCATGCTGAGTGACTTAAGGCTCTGATTAAAATGAATTCAATTGACGCGTTTTGGTGTCTCTTAGTATTTTATATTTGTGTTTGTTTTTTCACATTGAACATATACGTATTAACATAATCTCCGTCCATTTTCTACCGCTTGTCCCTTTTAGGATCGCGGGAGGTGCTGGAGCCTATCCCAGCTGAAATTGGGCAGAAGGCGGGGTACACACTGGACAAGTCGCTACCTCATCGCAGGGCCAACACAGATAGACACACAACCACTGTGTAATAAAAAATATTAAACTAATCGTCTATTCAGCAACATCCTTTTATAATTTTAAACTGCATGCTGAGTGACTTAAGGCGCTGATTAAAATTATTTCAATTGATGCGTTTTGATGTCCCCGAGTGTTTTTTAGTCTTGTTTGTTTTTCACATTGATCATACAGTATATTAACATATCTCCTGTATAATTTTACTAGTCCACCTCCATTAATTCTTGTATTATACGATTACTATATTTCAATTGAGGTTTTTTTCCCTCCTAATTATGATGTTCAATAAGTGTTATTTGAACCATCGGTTCCCCCCCGGAGGGCTGCCAAAAAAGATCTGTTTTTACTAGGTTGTAATACACTTTTCTACCACTTGTGGCAGCAATGACAATATCAAACCAGAGTCGTGTATAAAGCGAGTATGACCGACTAAACGAGAGGCACCATGACTGCTAGCAAGGACCTGTGCGGCGGCTGTGTCCAGGTGCATGCAATTGAGTCGTTTTGATGTCAGTTTTTCCGACGTAACAAGCCAAAATAATACGTCTACATATAGTTGTCAACATACTCCAGCTCAAAAACTTACAATAAAACATGCTTCATTTCGTGACACTAAATAATTTCCGCAATATTTGACGCCCTCTGCTGCTACATCCCTGCAGTGTTTCACTCTGACACGCACCTGACGGCGCAATAAATGTAAAAAAAAATACACAGAACCACCAAAAAAATAACTTTTTTTGCCAAAATTTGCGGCTAAGCCCGTGACTTTTGATCCCTCAGGCGTTCCTGCATCAAAAAGCGACATCAGTGTGTAAAGGACATCACCACATGGGCTCAGGAACCCTTCAGAAAACCACTGTCAGTGCCTAAAATTTGTCGCTACATCTGTAAGTGCAAGTTAAAACTCTACTATGCAAAGCGAAAGCCATTTATCAACAACACCCAGAAAGGCTGCCGGCTTCGCTGGGCCCGAGCTCATCTAAGATGGGCTGATGCAAAGTGGAAAAGTGTTCTGTGGTCCGACGAGTCCACATTTCAAATGGTTTTTGGAAACTGTGGACGTCGTGTACTCTTGAACAAAGAGGAAAAGAACCATCCGGATTGTTAAAGGCGCAAGGTTGAAAAGCCAGCATCTGTGATGGTATGGGGGTGTATTAGTGCCCAAGACATGGGTAACTTACACATCTGTGAAGGCACCATTAATGCTGAAAGGTACATACAGGTTTTGGAGCAACATATGTTGCCATCCAAGCAACGTTACCATGGACGCCCCTGCTTATTTCAGCAAAATAATGCCAAGCCACGTGTTACATCAACGTGGCTTCATAGTAAAAGAGTGCAGGTACTAGACTGGCCTGCCTGTAGTCCAGACCTGTCTCCCATTGAAAATGTGTGGCGAATTATGAAGCCTAAAATAGCACAACGGAGACCCCCGGACTGTTGAACAACTTAAGCTGCACATGAAGCAAGAATGGGAAAGAATTCCACATGAAAAGCTTAAAAATGTGTCTCCTCAGTTCCCCAAAGTTTACTGAGTGTTGTTAAAAGGAAAGGCCATGTAACACAGTGGTAAAAATGCCCCTGTGACAACTTTTTTGCAATGTGTTGCTGCCATTAAATTCTAAGTTAATGATTTGAAAAAAACAACAAATTTCTCAGATCGAACATTAAATATATTGTCTTTGCAGTCTATTCAATTGAATATAAGTTGAAAAGGATTTGCAAATCATTGTATTCTGTTTTTATTTACCATTTACACGACGTGCCAACTTCACTGGTTTTGTATTATTATAAGCAATTGAGTTCATTTATTTTAGCGCAAAATATTTTAATCAGTTATTTATGAGTCTTTCATATGCAGTTTACTTGATGAGTACTTATTTTTCTGATCAGCCTGAACTAAGCCTAAGTTGTATGTGTTAAATAATCCTTGACAAGGTTTATCCTATTAAACTGTAGGATAGACTATAATTATTAAATATGAAAAAAATCAAGAACATTATTACTAATTCAGTGCTAATATTTGAGTGGGGCCCGGGCCCCTCTGTAGTGGAATAGTTGGCCAAAAAGGTTAAGAACCCCTGGTTTAACATATTTTTCATGCATATTACAGAACCATGTGATATACTCTCATGCATCTTCAAGTGTTCATCCAAAGAAAACAAAATAAAAACATGGCTTTTTGATTATCAAAGATGCTATGTAAAAACAGCTATATTTTATCTTATTTTTATTTGAATTGATGTTTGAAAAAACATTCCCAAAATATCACAATAGTTTTAAACATAAATATTAGAAAATACTGTGATATTTAAAATAAAATTAAAAAATATATATATAAATAAATATATATATATATATAAATGTTTTAAATATTTTGTTAGTTGCATGTTTTGCGTCAGTGCGGATATCCATTGCAAAAGCGCCTTCGTTTTAAATCCACACTGCCATCTGCTGGACAAAAGGCAGAGTTACAACTAAGGAGTGAAAACAATAACCTGAAAAGATGCGACAATTTAAACATTTATTAAAATCAGAAAGAACTTGCAAATTTAACATCATAACTAGCAATCAATGAAAAATAAACCTTCAAAACGTAATTTCACAGCATTGGCACAAACAAATGATTAAATGCACTTGAAAAAAAAAAAAGCCTTAAAATAATTGACATGTTCAACCTTTGACCTAGATTGTGACCTGCGAGCATCATGTTTGTTTGTCTTTTGTACAGGGGATAATCTTTCATTGAATTGTAGCACATTTTAATCCAGATCCACCCTAATAAGTGGCATCATCCTGCCAATCAAACTCAATATTTGACTACTGGTACAAAAAAAGTATGATCCTAAAATAAAATAATGAAAAATGACTGCAGTATAAAAAAACAAACACTAAAAGTAAGCTGCTCCATGAAGAGTAGACTTCGTTACTTTTGAATTCTTCCGATGTAACATTCAACACTAATAAATTATTGATAAAATGATGATTGCCTTGGCGACACTTTCAAATCCCAAAAATGTTTACATGAGGACCATTTTGTACTTTCCTGGCTCGAGATTTGAAAACTCTAAAAAACTCAACAAAAACAAAGGCCGATAAGGTGGACGATTTTTCCCAAATTCACGTTGTCAAGCCACCCTTGCGCACACACACACACGCACGCACGCACGCACGCACGCACGCACGCACGCACGCACGCACACACACACACACACACACACACACACACACACACACACACACACACACACACACACACACACACACACACACACACACACACACACACACACACGTTGACATATACACGGTATATATATGTATATATACATACAGGCCTTGGGGGTATGCTCACACAAACATGGCGGGGGACACAAAGCTGTCCTCGCGTCCCACGTTAGGACCCTGCTGGCGGTGGTCCTCAGGCTCGTCGCCGCTGCGCTCGTAGAAAGGCGGAGCGTCGTCGTTCCTGGGGTCGTCCCATCCGGAGGGGGCGGCGGCGTGGTAGTGCTCCCCACCCTCGACGCCGTTGTTGTCGTCATCGTGATAGGCGTCCAGGTCCTGCAGAATGGGTTAAAGGTCAAGCTGGGGCTGCTAATATGGTTCATGTTTTGAGTTGATTTGGAACATGCATGCATGCAACGTGATACATCACAATTTCCAGTTTCTCTTTTCAACACGTTCGAAAAGGAGTAGGAGGAAGCAGAGCTTATTCAATCCAACTCCATTTCCACTTCATAGCAATTACTAACACATTTTTTCACTTCCTGTTCTCAATTTGGACACAATTTACTCCATAAATTATTTTTTTTTTTTAAAAATGATAAAAATAATAGCGAAATAAGTTGTATTTCATATAATGCAGGGGTGCCCAAACTTTTTCCACCGAGGGCCGCACACTGAAAAATCAAAGCAAGCGGGGGCCATTTTGATATTTTTTATTATATACAATATACAGTATGTATAAAAAAGATACATTTAGGCCTCCACTCAGACTTGATCCCGGGGACCCCAAAAGGTTTTGGTCCAAAAAAATATTACAAATGTGTCATTATTTAGTATTATTATTATTATTATTATTATTATTCAAGGTTTAAATCTCTAGATCAACATTAGGTCTATCTGTCAATATAACGCCTTTAAAGATTTAAGTTGTATGCCATTTTTGTCGAGGAAAACCGTGTTTTTTTTATGGAAAAAAACACAAAATATGCAATATTTTCCCCCAAATTTTTTTAAAGTGGAATATTTGAGATTATATAATAATTGGAGTCTTAAAAAGGCCAATAACTCATAACAACATTGATTTTAATTCATTATTTTTTTGAGCAATGACACTTAAAAAAAAAAAAGTCCCACTAAAATTATTAGGGATCCAAAAGGGTACGGCTCAGTAAAGTTTAAAAAAAATAAATCCAACATTTTTTTAAAACTTTTAACACAATAGTCTCAAGATCAACTTCAGGGGCCGTACTTATCAAGCTTCTTAGAGTGCCATTTTACACTTAAGTCCTGAGAATTTGCGAAATTTAGTCCTACTCTCAAACTTAAGAATAAAAGCTTTTTTATCAACGTTCTTAAGTCTAAGAATCACTCCTACTCTCCACGATATTCAAGAGACCTTCAGAGGTGTCTTAAGTGGTTAGGAGTTGCCAGCAGGGGGCGCGAACGTTCAGGGAACGGAACAATGTTTTTTTTTTTTTTTGATGACGAGCAGCTGATCAAACGGTATCATATAGACAGAGCGGATATTATTTTTGTCACAGATTTAATACTTTTCGATTCCTTGTTGATTTCTGCATGTGTCTGCAGTGGGCTAGTATATATAGAGCCACCCACACCAGTTTCAAATGAGTTGCCTAATTAATGAATTGGAAAGAAAATGTTATGACAGTAGCGTATGTGTGTGGCCGTGAGGTGAGTGACGTCAGTGAGTGTGTGGGCGAGAGAAGAGAGGGAGCGGTAGCGTGAGTGCCGGCGGGGACTAGTTTGTTTTGTATTATTTTGTAGTTTATTGTCAAAATATACACTCCCATTGTCCACTTAAATATTTCCAAGATATTTCTTTATTCTTAGACAACGGATTCCCTTCCGTGATTGGTCATTTCTATGGACACAGAAATGACGTCACCTAAAATTGCGTTCACGGCACATAGTAATGTCGTAACTCAGCTCTGAGTGTGACACTTAAGATTCAGTCCTACACTTCGCTGAAAGTGTGAGTAAGACGCTTGATAACTAACTTTTAAGTGCAGCTTTCAGCGAAGAATTTATTTACTCTTAAGTCAACTCTTAGCAGACTTCTTAGGAGTAATTCTAAGAAGCTTGATAAGTACGGCCCCAGATCTATCCGTCAATTATAAGTTTTATTGTTGCTTATGTTTTTTGTTTGTTCGTTTTAGGCCCTTTTTTAAAAAAAATTGTTTTTTAAATGGCAACCAAAAAATATGCAACATTTTCCCCCCAAAATATCTCAAAGTGGAATATTTAATGTGAAGTAAATGGAGCCTTGAATAGGTCAATAATTCATAATGACATTGATTTTGATTCATTATTATTTTTTAAAGAAAGAAACAGCCTGCATGGCAGCTTTGTGTTATTAGAGTAAATAATGCAACATTTTCTAGTTACATTTCACCTCTTTGCTCTTTTATACCACTTTTTATGTTTTTTTTTTTCATCGTATTTTGACCTGCGGGCCACAAATGGCCCCCGGGCCGCACTTTGGACACCCCTGATATAATGAGATGAATAAAATTATCAACAAGTTCAGAATTTTTTATCATGGTTCTCCTTCTTTGTACTTTGTAAACACCGTACCAGCGCTCTGTTTATTAAGTTAAAAACATAAAAACTGCACGATCTTGTGGACCTCAACACTGCTCTTGTGACGCACAAAGCTCATAACCACATGCTGCCTGGGTGTCTACAGGAGAGGTTCAAACCTAGGGAGAGTCCCTATGACCTCGGAGGTTCAGCTGTCTTTCAGAAAGCAAACATAAGAAGGAGCTTAAAAAGTAGATGTGTTTCTGTCAGGGGGGTTCAACTGTGGAACAGCTTGGATGATTCCTTCAAATGTTCCAGTTCCATTCACACATTTAAAAAACACTTTGAGACCAATGTCTTGGAAAAACATATCACTCTTGAATCAACACAGTAGTTAATACTATGATCAATGTTAATTACAAACTAAATGTGGGATATAAATAATAATGGAAGTATAATTGTTTGTATATAGTATATACCAGGGGTCACCAACCTTTTTGAAAGCAAGAGCTACTTCTTGGGTACTGATTAATGCGAAGGGCTACCAGTTTGATACACACTTAAATAAATTGCCAGAAATAGCCAATTTGCTCAATTTACCTTTAATAATTAATGATATTCACACTTAATTGAACGGTTTAAAAGAGGAGAAAACACGAAAAAAATGACTATTAAATTTTGAAACATAGTTTATCTTCAATTTCGACTCTTTAAAATACAAAATTCAACCGAAAAAAAGAAGAGAAAAACTAGCTAATTCAAATCTTTTTGAAAAAATAAAAAAAATTATTTATGGAACATAAATTAGTAATTTTTCCTGATTAAGATTAATTTTAGAATTTCGATGACATGTTTTAAATAGGTTAAAATCCAATCTGCACTTTGTTAGAATATATAACAAATTGGACCAAGCGATGAGGTGGCAACTTGTCCAGGGTGTACCCCACCTTCCACCCGATTGTAGCTGAGATAGGCTCCAGCGCCCCCGTGACCCCAAAGGGAATACGCGTAGAAAATGGATGGATGGACAAAGCTATATTTCTAACAAAGACAAATCATTATTTTTTCTAGATTTTCCAGAACAAAAATTTTAAAAGAAATTCAAAAGACTTTGAAATAAGATTTAAATTTGATTCCACAGATTTTCTAGATTTGCCAGAATAATTTTTTGGAATTTTAATCATAAATCATATTTCATATTTCACAAAAATTATTCGTCGAAAAAACAGAAGCTAAAATGAAGAATTAAATTAAAATGTATTTATTATTCTTTACAATGAAAAAAATAAATGTACTTGAACATTGATTTAAATTGTCGGGAAAGAAGAGGAAGGAATTTAAAAGGTAAAAAGGTATATGTGTTTAAAAATCCTAAAATCATTTTTAAGGTTGTATTTTTTGTCTAAAATTGTCTTTCTGAAAGTTGTAAGAAGCAAAGTAAAAAAAATTAATGAATTTATTTAAACAAGTGAAGACCAAGTCTTTCAAATATTTTCTTGGATTTTCAAATTCTATTTGAGTTTTGTCTCTCTTAGAATTAAAAATGTCGAGCAAAGCGAGACCAGCTTGCTGGTAATTAAATAAAATTTAAAAAATAGAGGCAGCTCACTGGTAAGTGCTGCTATTTGAGCTATTTTTAGAACAGGCCAGCGGGCTACTCATCTGGTCCTTACGGGCTACCTGGTGCCCGCGGGCACCGCGTTGGTGACCCCTGGTATATACAGTAATTGGTACAAAGGTTTAACCAACACGTGTACAAGGATATTGCACATGTCTTTACTGTGTATATAATTGAACAGTGTTTATGTTGCGTACAAAGTGTATTTATAATATGTTGTGCAAAGGAAATTTCATAATTTTTGGAAGTTCATCTTGTATTTGACATTGTTTATAAGGTTAGGCGCAATAAGTGTTCAGCTTCAGCCTAAACCCTTTCGGTCTGCAACATTTTCAATTTATGAATGTACAACTGTTTGTTTATTTTGTTGACTACTGACTAAGGAAATAATAAACTAACTAACTAACTAACTAACTAACTAACACTTTGAGCTTGAACGGTTCCTTAAATTGGATAATATGAGTACATTGTTTGATTCCTTTACTTACATTCCATCATTTCATTCCACATACTGATATACTAAATGTCTTAAGTAGAGATGTCCGATAATATCGGTCTGCCGATATTTTCGGCCGATAAATGCGTTAAAATGCAATATCGGAAATTATCGGTATCGTTTTTTTAATTATCAGTATCGTTTTTTTATTTTTTTATTTTTTTTATTAAATCCACATAAAAAACACAAGATACACTTACAATTAGTGCACCAACCCAAAAAACCTCCCTCCCCCATTTACACTCATTCACACAAAAGGGTTGTTTCTTTCTGTTATTAATATTCTGGTTCCTACATTATATATCAATATATATCAATACAGTCTGCAAGGGATACAGTCCGTAAGCACACATGATTGTGCGTGCTGCTGCTCCACTAATAGTACTAACTTTTAACAGTTAATTTGACTAATTTTCATTCATTACTAGTTTCTATGTAACTGTTTTTATATTGTTTTACTTTCTTTTTTATTCAAGAAAATGTTTTTAATTTATTTATCTTATTTTATTTGATTCATTTTTTAAAAAAGTACCTTATCTTCACCATACCTGGTTGTCCAAATTAGGCATAATAATGTGTTGATTCCACGACTGTATATATCGGTTGATATCGGTATTGGTAATTAAAGAGTTGGACAATATCGGCATATCGGATATCGGCAAAAAGCCATTATAGGACATCCCTAGTTTTAAGTGTTGTACGTGCATACAAATGTTTTAAGTTACATATTTCTCTGAGGTAGTATT
This sequence comes from Entelurus aequoreus, assembly GCF_033978785.1. Lineage (NCBI taxonomy): Eukaryota > Metazoa > Chordata > Actinopteri > Syngnathiformes > Syngnathidae > Entelurus > Entelurus aequoreus. The sequence goes on along the minus strand of NC_084741.1, from coordinate 67,852,634 downwards.
TCTTCTCTTTGTTGAGAAGAATTGTTGTACGTTCTTGGGTAGCAGGGTATAGTTTGCTTTGTGCATCATTTTAGCTGTTTGCAAATTCACTATATTGTGGAATTTCAATAATTTTTTTTTATTAAATAAAGGGTTTGAATGTTCTCTATATCCAACATTATGTACAAACCCCATTTCCCTCTGAGTTGGGAAATTGTGTTAGATGTAAATATAAACGGAATACAATGATTTGCAAATCCTTTTCAACCCATATTCAGTTGAATATGCTACAAAGATTTGATATTTGATGTTCAAAGTCATAAACTTTATTTATTTTTTTGCAAATAATAATTAACTTAGAATTTCATGGCTGCAACACGTGCCAAAGTAGTTGGGAAAGGGCATGTTCACCACTGTGTTACATGGCCTTTCCTTTTAACAACACTCAGTAAACGTTTGGGAACTGAGGAGACACATTTTTTAAGCTTCTCAGGTGGAATTCTTTCCCACTCTTGCTTGATGTACAGCTTAAGTTGTTCAACAGTCCGGGGGTCTCCCTTCTGCTATTTTAGGCTTCATAATGCGCCACACATTTTCAATGGGAGACAGGTCTGGACTACAGGCAGGCCAGTCTAGTACCCGCACTCTTTTACTATGAAGCCACGTTGATGTAACACGTGGCTTGGCATTGTCTTGCTGAAATAAGCAGGGGCGTCCATGGTAACGTTGCTTGGATGGCAACATATGTTGCTCCAAAACCTGTATGTACCTTTCAGCATTAATGGCGCCTTCACAGATGTGTAAGTTACCCATGTCTTGGGCACTAATACACCCCCATACCATCACAGATGCTGGCTTTTCAACTTTGCGCCTAAAACAATCCTTTCTTTTCCTCTTTGGTCCGGAGGACACGACGTCCACAGTTTCCAAAAACAATTTGAAATGTGGACTCGTCAGACCACAGACCACTTTTCCACTTTGTATCAGTCCATCTTAGATGAGCTCAGGCCCAGCGAAGCCGACGGCGTTTCTGGGTGTTGTTGATAAACGGTTTTCGCCTTGCATAGGAGAGTTTTAACTTGCACTTACAGATGTAGCGACCAACTATAGTTACTGACAGTGGGTTTCTGAAGTGTTCCTGAGCCCATGTGGTGATATCCTTTACACACTGATGTCGCTTGTTGATGCAGTACAGCCTGAGGGATCGAAGGTCACGGGCTTAGCTGCTTACGTGCAGTGATTTCTCCAGATTCTCTGAACCATTTGATGATATTACGGAGCGTAGATGGTGAAATCCCTAAATTCCTTGCAATAGCTGGTTGAGAAAGGTTGTTCTTAAACTGTTCAACAATTTGCTCACGCATTTGTCGACAAAGTGGTGACCCTCGCCCCATCCTTGTTTGTGAATGACTGAGCATTTCACGGAATCTACTTTTATACCCAATCATGGCACCCACCTGTTCCCAATTTGCCTGTTCACCTGTGGGATGTTCCAAATAAGTGTTTGATGAGCATTCCTCAACTTTATCAGTATTTATTGCCACCTTTCCCAACTTCTTTGTCACGTGTTGCTGGCATCAAATTCTAAAGTTAATGATTATTTGCAAAAAAAAAAAAAAAAAGTTTATCAGTTTGAACATCAAATATGTTGTCTGTAGCATATTCAACTGAATATGGGTTGAAAATTATTTGCAAATCATTGCATTCCGTTTATATTTACATCTAACACAATTTCCCAACTCATATGGAAACGGGGTTTGTATTATTCCAACTGATCTTTATTGTAACACTGTTAATGAATGTCGTGTACTTTTGTAGTTATTTAGCCATATTTTTGCACCGTAACTCAGATATGGTAGCACTAGTGAGCAGTAAAGAATAGAAAGTGATTTTTTTGGTCCAATGCATTTTTTCGCTTTATTCATTATTGATTTATTTCTTGCCACCTCATGTTGTATATTTTCTATGGGAGATTTCCAGTTAAAAAAAAAGTTGTTCAAATAAGAATTTTTCACTTCCAATTATTGTCTGATTCCTATAAACACTTGAGGTAACTCAACGGCCAGCTGTGATGAGGGCATGTAAGTAATCACATATACGGCGAGGGAGAGCAACAAAGAAGATGATGGACACACACACCTCACACTCACTCAAACAGCAACAAAACACAGTCCATGTTTCACCTGTTGCCCACAGGGAGGCGCTACAGGTGCACCAGATCAACAACGAACAGACTCCAGAACACTATTTTGCACTACAACAGGGGTCGGCAACCCAAAATGTTGAAAGAGCCATATTGGACCAAAAATACAAAAACAAATCAGTCTGGAGCCGCAAAAAATTAAAAGCCATATTACATGTGTCATGAGATATAAATGTAATTAAGAGGACTTAAAGGAAACTAAATGAACTCAAATATACCTACAAATGAGGCATAATGATGCAATATGTACATATCGCTAGCCTAAATAGCATGTTAGCATCGATTAGCTTGCAGTCATGCAGTGACCAAATATGTCTGATTAGCACTCCACACAAGTCAATAACATCAACAAAACTCACCTTTGTGCATTCACACACAACGTTAAAAGTGTGGTGGACAAAAATGAGACAGAAAAAGTGGCATAAAACACGTCCTAGAAAGTCGGAGAAAGTTATACATGCAAACAAACTATACGGTGAGTTCAAGGACCGCCAAAATAAGTAGGACAAAAGGGCGCTCGCCAAATACTCGAATCAGTGAAGCATGTTTAATATAAACAGTGTGATTTATAACAATTAGGGAGGTTTGTGTCATGTTTGTCCTCCTACAGAAACCATACTAAAACAAAAAAATAGATTTTTTTTTCCCCCTCATCTTTTTCCATTCTTCATACATTTTTGAAAAATCTCCAGAGAGCCACTAGGGCGGCGCTAAGCGGCTCTAGAGCCGCGGGTTGCCGACCCCCGCACTACAAGCACACTCACCTAATGTGGATCTACTTCACGGACACGACAATATCACCACTCATTCCAGCAATGCACATAAACTATCATTTTTACTAGATTTGACCTATTTTGTAAATATTCCACAAGTATATATTTGCACGGAAAAAAGGATTGTTTCAATTTCACTGTACATGAGCAAAGCAACATTCTAGTGCAGTGGTCCCCAACCACCGGGCCGCGGACCGATTGGTACCGGGCCGCACAAGAATTTAAAAAAATAATAAATAAATATATATATATATATTTTTTTATGAAATCAACATAAAAAACACAATATATACATTCTATATCAATATAGATCAATACAGCCTGCAGGGATACAGTCCGTAAGCACACATGATTGTATTTATTTATGTAAAAAAAAAAAAAAAAGACACATTTTCAAGCGTTGACCGGTCCGCAGCTACAAAAAGGTTGGGGACCACTGTTCTAGTGTGTTCTATTTCAGGGATGTCAAACTGGTTACGGAAAAATCTGGCAGCTTAGTTGTGTTAAATTTACATTGTTTTTTACAACATTATGTATAGGGCGGCCGTGCCAGCAACTTAAGGGTTCCAGGTTCGATCCCCGCTTCCGCCATCATAGTCACAGCCGTTGTGTCCTTGGGCAAGACACTTTACCCACCTGCTCCCAGTGCCACCCACACTGGTTTAAATGTAACTTAGATATGGGGTTTCACTATGTAAAGCGCTTTGAGTCACTAGAGAAAAAGCGCTATATAAATATAATTCACTTCGCTATTGTTAATGGAATTTAAAAAAAAAATTCTGGCAACTTAGCTGCCAGTTTTTCTACCGTAAAAACAAAATGTACCGTCTCTAACCACTAGCCCACCTACCTACTCAGTGGCCTAGTGGTTAGAGTGTCCGCCCTGAGATCGGTAGGTTGTGAGTTCAAACCCCGGCCGAGTCATACCAAAGACTATAAAAATGGGAGCCATTAACTCCCTGCTTGGCACTCAGCATCAAGGGTTGGAATTGGGGGTTGAATCACCAAAAATGATTCCCGGGCACTGCACCGCTGCTGCTCACTGCTCCCCTCACCTCCCAGGGGGTGAACAAGGGGATGGGTCAAATGCAGAGGACACATTTCACCACACCTAGTGTGTGTGTGACTATCATTGGTACTTTAACTTAACTTTAACTTTCCATTTACAGTAATAAACTGTTAAAAACAACAACCGTAAATTTTACAGTCAAAAACTGGTAGTTTTGTTTCAATTTAACATCATTTTAATGCAAAAAAACTGGTAGTTTTGTTTCAATTTACAGTAATATGCTGTAAAGAAAACTGTTACATGTATTGTCATTTATATTCATTTGATGGGTAGTTTGCTGTAAAATCATAAGTTAAGCAGATATTTAAATATTTATTTTTATTTAGACAAAAAAATGTTTGGAAAGTATTATAATAAACTGTAATATATTTTGCAATAATGGATACTATTAAAGTTTGAAAGGCATGCAATTTCAAGCAGTACATATACTTTTTCTGTCAAAATGAAAAATTACATTTAGTGAGAAAATATTAAGTACTTTATTGACACATATTTCCAGGTGTTTGCGGGACAGATAAAATGATGCCACGGGCCAGATCTGGCCCCCGGGCCTTGAGTTTGACACATTTGATATATTCTGTTCTAGCGCCACCACCTGTTTGTTTCCATGTCTCCTCCCACCTGATAAACATGATGCAAGATGACAGACATGATGAGTTTGTCACTTTGGAACTAGTAGATTTTAAAACTAAAAGGAATTTGTGTTGATTTATGTTGGAAGATGATTGGTTATGGTTAGTTAGATTACTATCATTCATGCATGCATCTTCTTCCGCTTATCCGAGGTGGAATCGCGGGGACAGCAGCCTAAGAAGAAAAGCCCAGACTTCCCTCTCCCCAATAAATTATTGATTTTAGTTATTCAATACCTTTTGAGTTTGAGTTTGAGTTTGAGTTTATTTCGAACATGCAAGCATACAACATGATACATCACAATTTCCAGTTTCTTTTCAACATGTTCGAAAAGGAGTAGGAAGAAGCAGAGCTTATTTAATCCTACCCCTTTTCTTTACATAACAGTTGCAAAACTTTTTGTTCACTTCCTGTTCACAATTTTTTCACAATAAACTCCATACGTAATCACAATAAAAATAAATAAATAAATAATAGTAAGAATTTAAAAATAATAATTGGTGAAGTAAGTCATATTTCATATGATGAGATAAGTAAGATTACTTTAAGAATGAATGAATGGATGGATGAAATAAATTGAGAATGTTTGTCATGGTTCTTCTTCTTTGTACTTTGTAAACACTTTAAGTTTGAAGAGTTTCTTGAAGTGTATCATATTAGTACATTGTTTGATTGCTTTGCTTAATCCATTCCATAATTTAATTCCACATACTGATATACTGAAGGTCTTAAGTGTTGTACGTGCAAACAAATGTTATAAATTAAGTTTTTCTCTAAGATTATATTTCTCCTCTTTTTTTGAGAAGAATTGTTGTATATTCTTGTGTAGCAGGTTATAGTTTGCTTTGTGCATAATTTTAGCTGTTTGCAAATTCACTATGTCGTGGAATTTCAGTATTTTTGATTCAATAAATAAAGGGTTTGTATGTTCTCTATATCCAACATTATGTATTATTCTAACTGATCTTTTTTGTAACACCGTTAATGAATGAAGTGTACTTTTGTAATTATTTCCCCATATTTCTACACAGTAGCTCAGATATGGTAACACTAGTGAGCAGTAGAGAATATGAAGGGATTTTTGGTCTAGAACATGTTTTGCTTTATTCATTATTGACGTGTTTCTTGCAACTTTATGTTGTATATTTTTTACGTGAGATTTCCAGTTCAATTTATCATCAATCATTATACCTAGAAATTTGGTTTCGTTTACTCTTTCAATTTCTATTCCGTCTATTTGTGTTTGTGTTTGACTTTCTCTTCTACTATTACCAAATAGCATTATTTTAGTTTTACTAAGATTCAACGATAGTCTGTTTTTGTCAAACCATCTTTTTAATTTGTTAATTTCTTCTGTTATTATTTGTATTATCTCCTGTGTGTTCTCTCCTGAACAAAACGCTGTTGTATCATCCGCAAATAATACTAACTTTAAATATTTTGTAACTTTACAAATGTCATTTATATAGAGATTGAATAATTTAGGTCCTAGTATTGATCCCTGAGGTACACCACAGGATATATTTAGCGTTGTAGACGTGTGTTCGCCTAGCTTCACGTATTGTTTCCTGTTCGTTAGATAACTTCTTATCCAGTTTAAGACTAACCCTCTGATGCCATATCGTTCTAGTTTTTTGATTAAAATATTGTGATTAATTGTGTCAAATGCTTTAGTTAGATCCATAAACACTGCTGCCGCACATTTTTTACTATCTATTGCATTGGTAATTTCTTCTGTAATTTCAATTAAAGCCATTGAAGTTGAAACATTAGCTCTGTATCCATATTGGTTCTCTTCGAGTATTCTATTTTTATTTATGAAACTTTCTAATCTGTTATTGAACAGTTTTTCAATGATTTTAGAAAATTGTGGAAGTAGAGAAACAGGTCTATAATTTGTAAATTGATGTTTGTCTCCAGTCTTATAAATTGGTGCAACTTTAGCTATTTTCATTTTGTTTGGAAATGTACCTGTTTGAAATGATAGGTTACTAATATACATTAATGGTCCTGAGATCTCTTCAATAACCTTTTTTATCGTTTCCATATCAATTCCGTTACAATCAGTTGAAGTCTTAGATTTACATTTTTTCACGATTGTAACTATTTCCTCCTGTGTCACATTACTGAGGAACATGGAGTTGGGATTTCGCTCTATGGTATCATTATAGTCCTCAATTGGAACTGGGTCTGGAATCCTTTCTTCCAATTTTGGTCCAATATTTACAAAATAATTATTGAAGCTTTCAACTACTTCCTTTATGTTGTCATTTTTTTTATTTTCATCTAAGAAGTATTGAGGGTAGTCCCTCTTAGTTCCATTTTTGATAATGCTATTGAGGATGCCCCATGTTGCTCTCATATTATTTTTGTTCCTGTCCAATAATTCACTGTAATATTCTTTTCCACATGATCGTAGTATGTCTGTTAACTTGTTTTTATACTTTTTGTACTTAATTTCTGCCTCTATAGTTCTTTGTGCTATAAATTTTCTATACAGTGTATTCTTCTTCTTACAAGCATTTTTTAATCCTTTTGTCACCCATGGTTGATTATTCTTTCTCTGCTTGTTACTGAGTTGTATCCATGGACAATGTTTGTCATAAAGTATTATGAACTTGTTTAAGAAATGTTCATATGCTTCATCAACCTCTTTTTCATTATACACATTGCCCCAATCTTGCTTTTGTAGCTCAATTTTGAAGGCAGTCATCCTCTTCTCTGTGCATAGTCTTCGAAATGTCCTTTTGTCTTCCATGTTCTTCTTGTAGTTTCCATCATATATTGTAAAAACTGGCAGATGATCACTAATGTCGCTTATAAGTAGACCACTTGTAGTGTTATTATCAAAATCATTGGTAAAAATATTATCAATAAGCGTGGCACATTGTCCTGTGATTCTGCTTGGCTTTGTGATTTTAGGATATAGACTGATGCTGTACATTGTATCAATGAAGTCATCAATAGACTTTTGCTTGTTGGGGTTCAATAAGTCAATATTAAAGTCACCACATAAGAACATTATTCTTTGACCATTGTCCATGTAAGTTGCCTTGATCCATTCTTCAAATGTTTCTATACTTGACTTAGGTGATCTATATATACAACTGATGAATATGTTTTTGCTTTTTTCCTGACATATTTCGATGGTTATACATTCTAAGATATTATCTATGGCAAATTACATGTTTTTTACCACTTTGTAGTTCAGGTTCTTCATCACGTACACAGCTACTCCTCCTCCATTTTTGTTGGTTCTGTTGATGTAGTTTAGTTCATATCCCTCCAGATCAAAATCTATTCCTTTTTTATCATCAATCCATGTTTCTGTGACAGCAATCACTTTGAAGGGTTCGTTGATGTGTTCCAAAAAGTTCTTAATGTTATTGTAATTTGCATACAAGCTTCTACTATTAAAATGAATAATTGACAATTTGTTATCACATTCAATGTTGCTATTATATTGATCATCTGTATAATAAAAACAACTATTACTGATGTGGGAGAAAAAATGTGTATCTGGATCTATATCATTTTCCAAATCCTGGTTTTTGTGATCTTTGTTGCAGAAATTTTTTAGTTCCATATTTTCTTGTTCAACAATCTTGGATGTTGTTTCAATAATCTCTGTAAGTGTAGGTGGATGCAATCCTGAATCTAGGTCCTCTTGTTTAGTCGTCCCTTGGAACATAGTAGTGCCGATGCTGAATTTAGGTGCTTGTTTTCTGTCAGAGTCCATTATCATCGTTGTTGTGGTAGCTGTGTAAACTTTAAAAATTGTCCAGGTCCTTGATGTCATGGACAACAATTACTCTTGCTTCTGGACTTCCATTCAGCTTGATGTAGATTTTACAGTTGGCGCTCCAAGTTCCCTGGATTTTTCCCTGCCTTCTCAAGTCGCGTGCTTTCTTGGCGATTCCAGCATTACGTTTTGTGAGATGCTCATTCATGTACACATTTGTTCCCTTCAGCTTCTTTCCCTGTCTCAGCAGTGCCATTTTAGATTTTCTGTTTACGAGTTTCACGAGCACGACTGGAGTGGCGTTGTTGTTTCTTCCGTTCAGTGGGATGGATGTTTCGATGGTATTAATGTCAATTTCAATTTCTTTTGATTGCAGAAAGTTGACCACTTGCTGTTCTGCTGAGACCATATCCATTTCATCTGGTTCACCTTCATTATTCACAGCTTTCGCATAGGATCTTGGTTTAATTCGGTGCCCTGTCACAATGATATCATTCATTCGTTTATCCTGATCCATTTCATCTATGATGATCCTCAGCATGTTGTTGTCTTCTTGAAGGATCTTCATTTGTTTGCTCATTTCAGTGGCTTCTTTATTTCTGGAGTTGTTCTCTTTTTTCATTTCTTTAATTTCTTCTTTCATTTCTTTCAAATCCTCTTTCCATCCATCCATCAATTCTTCCAATTTTTCTATAATTTCTTCTTTAAATTCCTGGAGTATTTTTTGTAGTATCCCTTCTTGAATCCCATCATGTCCTGTGCCCAGCTTCAAATCAGTCTTTCCAGTCAATCCTTTAACTTTTGGCATCGCGGCAGTCACTGACGTCAGCGCCTCTAAGGGCAGTTACTTCTTTAGCGACTTGCGGCACTTTTAACTTGTTTTTTCAACAATTTCGTACCTTGCGCCGTTCAGAGATCAATTTGAGGTGTCAGCCTGTCAACTTATATCACTCTGCGACGTCGGGATCACTTTAAAACAGCTGTAAACTCGCCGTAACTTTTGGTTGCTAGGCAACCGCTTTGAACTGCGGGAGGCGCCTTTGGCTTGAGGCTAACGGCTCTTCCACTCGCCTTATTTCAGCGTATCAGTGCCTCTCAACTGACCAAAATCAGATCGAAGATGCCAGGTGACTCTCCTGTGGCTGTGATCGCAAATCAGTGGTCAAATCAGTGGTCAAAATCTTCAGACTTAACAAAAACTCCGGTAGCAGAAGCGGAGCTTTTTTTCTTTGCGTCCTTTCTCATTGACAGGAAGTTATTTGGATTTGGATTAGAATAGAATCACTGATGAAAAATGCATTATTATTTAGTTTGTCATTGTAACTAAAATATGTACTATATGTATCCAAAATAAGACATTTCCTTTACCTTGATTTCAGATATATAATCTGTTTTTTAAAATGTATTAAAAAGTAGATTTTCAGGTATTTCATCATTGTAAGCATAACTAATATGTGAGCTGTATTAATTGCAATAAACACAATTATCTGTCTACGAGGGCTGAATATTTTGGATTATTTTGATAAGTATATCTCAGATTTTAGTACACGACATTTATTACAAGCATATTGTTCTTACAGAAAGTGCTGGGTTAGAAAAAAATATATGTAACCACTAGATCAGTGATTCTCAGACTGTGGTATGCGTATTTCATCTAGTGGAACGCCAAATAATCAGTTAAATAAATAATCAAACACATTGTTACTGTTCAAACTGTGTGGAATGCAACAGTGGCCAAAAATATTAAATATATTTTTTAAATAAAACCTCCCTTGTTTTTCATTCATACGTAGGCCTATTACGCTACTATATTTTAATGTAGGTCATTATGGTGGTACTTGGAGAGCCAAGTGTTTCCTGAAGTTTGCGAACCATGCACTATAATATACAAAACCCAAAATCTGTGAAATTGTCACGTTGTGTAAATGGTAAATAAAAACAGAATACAATGATTTTCAAGTCCTTTTCAACTTATATTCAATCGAATAGACTGCAAAGTCAAGATACTTAACATTCAAACCGGAAAACGTTATTTTTTGCAAATATTGGCTCATTTGGGATTTGATGCCGGCAACATGTTTTATAAAAGCTGGCACAAGTGGCAAAAAAGACTGAGAAAGTTGAGGAACGCTCATCAAACATTTATTTGGAACATCCCACAGGTGAACGGGCTAATTGGGAACAGGTGGGTGCCATGATTGGGTATAAAAGCAGCTTCCATGAAATGCTCAGTCATTCACAAACAAGGATGGGGCGAGGGTCACCACTTGGTGAACAAATGCGTGAGCAAATTGTCGAACAGTTTAAGAACAACATTTCTCAACCAGCTATTGCAAGGAATTTAGGGATTTCACCATCTACGGTCCGTAATATCATCAAAAGCTTCAGAGAATCTGGAGAAATCACTGCATGGAACATTGCATGCCCGTGACCTTGGATCCCACAGGCGGTACTGCGTCAAAAACCGACATCAATGTGTAAAGGATATCACCACATGAGCTCAGGAACACTTCAGAAAACCACTGTCAGTAACTACAGTTTGTCAGTACATCTGTAAGTGCAAGTTAAAACTCTACTATGCAAAGCCAAAGCCATTTATCAACAACACCCAGAAACGCCGCCGGCTTCGCTGGGCCCGAGCTCATCTAAGATGGACTGATGCAAAGTGGAAAAGTGTTCTGTGGTCTGACAAGTCCACATTTCAAATTGTTTTTTGGAACTTTGACGTCGTGTCCTCCGGACCAAAGAGGAAAACAACTATTCAGATTGTTCTAGGGGCAAAGTTCAAAAGCTAGCACCTGTGATGGTATGGGGGTGTATTAGTGCCCAATGCATGGGTAACATACAGGATTTGGAGCAACATATGTTGCCATCCAAGCAACTTTATCATGGACGCCCCTGCTTATTTCAGCAAGACAATGCCAAGCCACGTGTTACAACAGCGTGGCTTCATAGTAAAAGAGTGCGGGTACTAGACTGGCCTGCCTGTAGTCCAAACCTGTCTCCCATTATGAAGCCTATAATAGCACAACGGAGACCCCCGGACTGTTGAACAACTTAAGCTGTACATCAAGCAAGAAAGGGAAAGAATTCCACCTGAGAAGCTTTAAAAATGTGTCTCCTCAGTTCCCAAACGTTTACTGAGTGTTGTTAAAAGGAAAGGCCATGTAACACAGTGGTGAAAATGCCCCTGTGCCAACTTTTTTGCAATGTGTTGCTGCCATTAAATTCTAAGTTAATGATTATTTGCCCCCCAAAAATGAAGGTTCTCAGTTGGAACATTAAATATCTTGTCTTTGCAGTCCATTCAATTGAATATAAGTTGAAAAGGATTTGCAAATCATTGTATTCTGTTTTTATTTACCGTTTACCAACTTCACTGGTTTTGGGTTTTGTACATTTATAGCAGAAATATCATGATATGAATGTGTAAATATGCTATACATATATATATATGCTAATTTTACTATAAAACCTGTTAAATCTGAGTAGTGTTAAAAGAGCGTTAATACATTGTATATACAAACATAATTACTAGAGTGCTGTGTGCATTAAACATGCATTAAAACTGGCATTGCATCACATAGTAATGATAATAAAAAGAAGAAAAACAAGCCGACATAATGAATATTTCAGAAGGACCGTTATGATCCTTGCATTTTTAAACCGCACGCTTCCTTACTGTGACTGGCTCCGCGTCCTGCGTGCTGTAATACTGCAGGGGGTGCTCCTCAGCCGCTGGCACGTTGTTTGTGATCACCTGCTGCATGCCAACAAAGCACAAAAGAATCGTTAAAAGGAAAGAAAATGACATGAAAAAACAAATCTTTCTGTTTTTCCTTTCGCCAAATAAAACTCACCGGCCTCCCAGCAGTGTTGTTGTTCTTCTTAGGCGGAGGGGGCTTGTATTTGGGGGGGCCGCTGCAAAATAAGTCATGTTGTATTCAAGCCGGTCACAATAACGTGTGTGTGTGTGTGTGTGTGTTAAAGTTAAAGTACCAATGATTGTCACACACACACTCGGTGTGGCGAAATTTGTCTTCTGAATTTGACCCATCCCCTTGATCACCCCCTGGGAGGTGAGGGGAGCAGTGAGCAGTAGCGGTGGCCGCGCCCGGGAATCATTTTTGGTGATTTAACCCCCAATTCCAAACCTTGATGCTGAGTGCCAAGCAGGGTAATGGTGTGTGTGTGTGTGTGTGTGTGTGTGTGTGTGTGTGTGTGTGTGTGTGTGTGTGTGTGTGTGTGTGTGTGTATTTCTACCCTTCTTGAGACATCAACAAGGAAAAGTAGCTTCCATATGAGGACGGGTGAACAAGTTAGGACATAAATGATGGTCCCAATACGGAAAAAAACATTGCATCTAATAGAGAATGTCTCATTTGCACCCCTGGTGGTGAAATCTATCAAAATGAGGGTGGTCCCAAAAAGGAGGGATTTTTCAAATTGACTGTGTGTCGGTTTTAAAAGTGCTCCCCCTATGGTCAACATATGAAATAAGTGTGTGTAAACATTTCAAGTATGGATGTCCGATATTATCGGCCGATAAATGCGTTAAAATGTAATATCGGAAATTATCAGTATCGTTTTTTTTATTATCTGTATCGTTTTTTTTTTGTTTTTTGTTTTTTTATTAAATCAACATAAAAAACACAAGATACACTTACAATTAGTGCACCAACCCAAAAAACCTTCCTCCCCCCATTTCTTTCTGTTATTAATATTCTGGTTCCTACATTATATATCAATATATATCAATACAGTCGGCAAGGGATACAGTCCGTAAGCACACATGATTGTGTGTGCTGCTGGTCCACTAATAGTACTAACCTTTAACAGTTAATTTTACTCATTTTCATTCATTACTAGTTTCTATGTAACTGTTTTTATATTGTTTTACTTTCTTTTTTATTCAAGAAAATGTTTTTAATTTATTTATCTTATTTTATTATTATTTTTAAAAAAGTACCTTATCTTCATAATAATGTGTTAAATCCACGACTGCATATATCGGTTGATATCGGTATCGGTAATTAAAGAGTTGGACAATATCGGAATATCGGATATCGGCAAAAAGCCATTATCGGACATCCCTAATTTCAAGTGGTCCCCCTCTGGCCAACATATGTAATAACAAGTGTGTGTAAGAAATGTAAATGCGCCCCCTTTGGCCAAAATGAATTAAAAAAAATAAAGAACTATGTATATAGAGACATACTGTAATAACGAAGTAAATAATGAAGATTAAAAACCAATTACAAACAAAACAAAAAAATGTTTTACTAAAAGCTTACCTTTTTTATATTGGCAGAGTATGTATATATTATTAATGTTGTAAATACAAATCTTTATATATCTAGAAAGTAGATATCCGATATTGTCCAACTCTTAATTACAGATTCCGATATCAACCGATACCGATATATACAGTCGTGGAATTAACACATTATTATGCCTCATTTTGTTGTGATGCCCCGCTGGATGCATTAAACAATGTAACAAGGTTTTCCAAAATAAATCAACTCAAGTTATGGAAAAAAAAAGCCAAAAATGGCACTGCCATATTTATTATTGAAGTCACAAAGTGCATTATTTTTTTCAACATGCCTCAAAACAGCAGCTTGGAATTTGGGACATGCTCTCCCTGAGAGAGCATGAGGAGGTTGAGGTGGGCGGGGTTGAGGTGGGGGGGGGGGGGGAGGGGTGTATATTGTAGCGTCTCGGAAGAGTTAGTGCTGCAAGGGGTTCTGGGTATTTGTTCTGTTGTGTTTATGTTGTGTTACGGTGCGGATGTCTTTGTCATTCTTGTTTGGTGTGGGTTCACAGTGTGGCGCATATTTGTAACAGTGTTAAAGTTGTTTATACAGACACCCTCAGTGTGACCTGTATGGCTGTTGACCAAGTATGATTGCATTCACTTGTGTGTGTGATAAGCCGTAAATATTATGTGATTGGGCCGGCACATAAAGGCAGTGCCTTTAAGGTTTATTGGCGCTCTGTACTTCTCCTTACGTCCGTGTACACAGCGGCGTTTTAAAAAGTCATACATTTTACTTTTTGAAACCGATACCAGTAATTTTGAAACTGATACTGATAATTTCCGATATTACATTTTAAAGCATTTATCGGCTGATAATATCGGACATCCCTACTAGAAAGGGTGGTCCTAAAGAGGTGGGCATTTTTTGGAGGTCTCAAGAAGGTAACAAATACAAGAAGTGTGTGTGTGTGTGTGTGTGTGTGTGTGTGTGTGTGTGTGTGTGTGTGTGTGTGTGTGTGTGTGTGTGGCAGACTATGCACTCACTCTCCATTGAGCTTCTTGTTGCGATGTTTGCGATACATGGCGATGGCAGTGCCGATGATGGCGAGGATGATAATGACGCCGATGATGGCGCCGATGATGCTGCCTGTGGTCGCACCTTTCTCCGGGAGACGGGTACCTGAGGAAAGAACGAATGTTTGATAAAAAAAAATGTATGACAAAGAGTTGTTAAAAGTAATTTCTGACATTGTTTATGCATTCGCAACCCTGCGCCAAGGAAAAAGCTACAAGTTGCCCAGCGGGGTTCATTGTGGTGATCTACGAACTATCGGACGTTGGTGTGGCAGAAGGATCCAGCAGCAACATACAAAAGCTTCCGCGTATATTTCCGTTCCCAGTTTGTGTGGTTTAACTGGTATATTGTGTTGTTTTGTTAAAGTTGGCGTTTTCTTTATGGAGTCTTGGCTGCTTGTTTCAAAGGATAGTTTTTTTTGCCAGAATATAAAACGCCAATTTTTTGACTTTTGACAAAAAAAGTCTAAAACATTAATTTTTTCTTGTCTTTTTTCTCAACAATTTTTTATTTATTTTTAAAACAGGTATTGAAAACCAAGAGTCATCTCATATTCGGGTAGTTGTGTTACATCCTATAACTCATGCACTCTTGAAGATAAACTATTAATACTATGTACACACACACACACACACATATATATATATATATATTAGAGATGTCCGATAATATTGGCCTGCCGATATTATCGGCCGATATATGCGTTAAAATGTAATATCAAAAATTATCGGTATCGGTTTTTTTTATTATCGGTATCGGTTTTTTATTTATTTTTATTTTTATTAAATCAACATAAAAAACACAAGATACACTTACAATTAGTGCACCAACCCAAAAAACCTCCCTCCCCCCATTTCTTTCTGTTATCAATATTCTGGTTCCTACATTATATATCAATATATATCAATACAGTCTGCAAGGGATACAGTCCGTAAGCACACATGATTGTGCGTGCTGCTGGTCCACTAATAGTACTAACCTTTAACAGTTAATTTTACTCATTTTCATTCATTACTAGTTTCTATGTAACTGTTTTTATATTGTTTTACTTTCTTTTTTATTCAAGAAAATGTTTTTAATTTATTTATCTTATTTTACTAATTTTTTTTAAAAAGTACCTTATCTTCACCATACCTGGTTGTCCAAATTAGGCATAATAATGTGTTAATTCCACGACTGCATACATCGGTTGATATCGGTATCGGTTGATATCGGTATCGGTAATTAAAGAGTTGGACAATATCGGAATATCGGCAAAAAGCCATTATCGGACATCCCTAATATATATATATATATCTGTATATATATATATATATATATATATATATATATATATATGTATATATATATATATATATATATATATATATATATATATATATATATATATATATATATATATATATATATATATATATATATATATATATATATATATATATATATATATATATATATATATATATATACAGGTATATGTACGTGTGGGAAAAATCACAAGACTATTTCATCTCTACAGGCCTGTTTCATGAGGGGTTTCCCTCAATCATCAGGAGATTTTTTATTTTTTATATATATATATACAGTACAGGCCAATTCAATGGGTTTTTCTTTATTTTCATGTCTATTTACAATGTAGATTGTCATTGAAGGCATCAAAACTATGAATGAACACATGTGGAGTTATGTACTTAACAAAAAAAGGTGAAATAACTGAAAACATGTTTCATATTCTAGTTTCTTCAAAATAGCAACCATTTGCTCTGATTACTATTTCGCACACTCTTGGCATTCTCTCGACGAACTTCAAGAGGTAGTCACCTGAAATGGTTTTCACTTCACAGGTTTGCTTGAAGCTCATCGAGAGAATGCCAAGAGTGTGCAACAAAGTAATCAGAGCAAAGAGTGGCTATTTTGAAGAAACTAGAATATAAAACATGTTTTCAGTTATTTCACCTTTTTTTGTTAAGTACATAACTCCACATGTGTTCATTCATAGTTTTGATGCCTTCAGTGACAATCTACAATGTAAATAGTCATGAAAATAAAGAAAACGCATTGAATGAGAAGGTGTGTCCAAACTTTTGGCCTGTATTGTATATATGTATTTGTTTATTTGAAGGACAATGTGCAGTTACATGAAAAATATGACCACATCAGATTTAGCACCATGCTCATTTCCATCTGTAGTCATTTTATGGCGCATTTAACATCCACAATTCAAATTACACAGGATTAAAGGTACACCACAAAATTGAACCATGAGCCAGAAGTGTTGTGAAAGTGTTTGCTGAAGGTACACTAAAACCCCACTCATTATCTTGCAGTATTCCCGGGAGGATTATGCAAACGAGGGGGCAGTTAAAGGGCAGAGAAGATGTGAAGATGGCCTGGTGTTGCGCTTCTTAATTGGACGCTTCATGATTGAATGTTTCTGCGGGTGTAATTACAACGCTGCTCTAACAATAGAATAAAATAACGTTCCCGTGTCGCATACGCAGTACTAACGTGTCTTCATGCCTACATGATCATATACACCTCATGCCATTGGGAATATTCACAAGAGTAATTAATAACCTTTCCGGGAAACCAGCACCCTCAACTTGACAGTATTCACTCATCTACTCTATTTAATCCATAAAATAATGATGTTTAATGAAATATCATAATTTCATTTAATTGAATGTGATTTTATGGTCCAATTATTTCTGAATAATTGAAACGATTAACCGTCACATTTAATTAAACCAAATAGCTTCTTGGCTTGGGTCCTTTTAGTGTTTATTGAATTAATGATTGTATAAGCGCATTTCTATGCATTGCTTATTACAAACTTTAGGAAATTAAAAAATGTATGCAATATTTAGTTTTTTTTGGTAGTTTTTAATGTTATTCTTTTACCCCCCAAAAGTGTGTATTATATATAATATACAAAAAAAAAATTCTATTTCATTTAAAAGTATTATTTTTAGATACAATTTTTAAAAATAAATTAAGGCGGATAAAACAGGCATTTAATACCTTTGATGTAGAGATGTCCAATAATATCGGACTGCCAATAATATCGGCCGATAAATGCTTTAAAATGTGATATCGGAAATGATCAGTATCGGTTTCAAAAAGTAAAATGTATGACTTTATAAAACGCCGCTGTGTACACGGACGTAGGGAGAAGTACAGAGCGCCAATAAACCTTAAAGGCACTGCCAGCAACTTGAGGGTTGCAGGTTCGATCCCCGCCTCCGCCATCCTAGTCACTGCCGTTGTGTCCTTGGGCAAGACACTTAACCCACCTGCTCCCAGTGCCACCCACACTGGTTTGAATGTAACTTAGATATTGGGTTTCACTATGTAAAGCGCTTTGAGTCACTTGAGAAAAAGCGCTATATAAATGTAATTCACTTCACTTCACTTCACTTTGTGTGCCGGCCCAATCACATAATATCTACGGCTTTTCACACACACACAAGTGAATGCAAGGCATACTTGATCAATAGCCATACAGATCACACTGAGGGTGTCCGTATAAACAACTTTAACGCTGTTACAAATATGCGCCACACTGTGAACCCACACCAAACAAGAATGGCAAACACATTTCGGGAGAACATCCGCACCGTAACACAACATAAACACAACAGAACAAATACCCAGAACCCCTTGCAGCACTAACTCTTCCGGGACGCTACAAAATACCTCCCCACCCCCCACCTCAACCTCCTCATGCTCTCTCAGGGAGAGCATGTCCCAAATTCCAAGCTGCTGTTTTGAGGCATGTTAAAAAAAATAATGCACTTTGTGACTTCAATAATAAATATGGCAGTGCCATGTTGGCATTTTTTTCCATAACTTGAGTTGATTTATTTTGGAAAACCTTGTTACATTGTTTAATGCATCCAGCGGGGCATCACAACAAAATTAGGCATACTAATGTGTTAATTCCACATGCGGCTCTTTAGCGCCGCCCTAGCGGCTCTCTGGAGCTTTTTTAAAAAATGTATGAAAAATGGAAAAAGATGAGGGGGAAAAAACATTTTTTTTGTGTTAATATGGTTTCTGTAGGAGGACAAGCATGACACAAACCTCCCTAATTGTTATAAAGCACACTGTTTATATTAAACATGCTTCACTGATTCGAGTATTTGGCGAGCGCCGTTTTGTCCTACTAATTTTGGCGGTCCTTGAACTCACCATATAGTTTGTTTACATGTTTAACTTTCTCCGACTTTCTAGGACGTGTTTTATGCAACTTCTTTTTCTGTCTCATTTTTGTCCACCACACTTTTAACGTTGTGCATGAGTGCACAAAGGTGAGTTTTGTTGATGTTATTGACTTGTGTGGAGTGCTAACCAGACATATTTGGTCACTGGATGACTGCAAGCTAATCGATGCTAACATGCTATTTAGGCTAGCTATATGTACATATTGCATCATTATGCCTCATTTGTAGCTATATTTGAGGTCATTTAGTTTCCTTTAAGTTCTCTTAATTCAATTTATATCTTATGACACACTATCTGTATGTAACAGGGCTTTTAATTTGTTGTGGCTCCAGACAGATTTGGTCACTGGATGACTGCAAGCTAATCGATGCTAACATGCTATTTAGGCTAGCTATATGTACATATTGCATCATTATGCCTCATTTGTAGCTATATTTGAGGTCATTTAGTTTCCTTTAAGTTCTCTTAATTCAATGTATATCTTATGACATACTATCTGTATGTAACAGGGCTTTTAATTTGTTGCGGCTCCAGACAGATTTGGTCACTGGATGACTGCAAGCTAATCGATGCTAACATGCTATTTAGGCTAGCTATATGTACACATTGCATCATTATGCCTCATTTGTAGGTATATTTGAGCTCATTTAGTTTCCTTTAAGTCCTCTTAATTCAATTTATATCTCATGACACACTATCTGTATGTAACAGGGCTTTTAATTTGTTGCGGCTCCAGACAGATTTGTTTTTGTATTTTTGGTCCAATATGGCTCTTTAAACATTTTGGGTTGCCGACCCCTGGTCTAGGAGTTGGCACTCCACCCTTTTCCGGGCGAGAACCATGGACTCGGACTTAGAAGTGCTGATTTTCAGTCGCTTCACACTCAGCTGTGAACTAATCCAGTGAGAGCTGAAGATCCTGGCCAGATGAAGCCATCAGGACCACATCAACTGCTAAAAGCAGAGACCTAATCCTGCAGCCACCAAACCGGATCCCCTCAACGCCCTGACTGCGCCTAGAAATTCTGTCCATAAAAGTTATGAACAGAATTTGTGACAAAGGGCAGCCGTGGCAGAGTCCAACCCTCCCTAAAAAATTAGTCCGATTTACTGCCGGCAATTCGGACCAAGCTCTGACACTGATCATAAAGGGAGCAGACGCCACAATCAGACAGTCCGATACCCCATACTCTCTGAGCACTCTCCACAGGACTTCCCGAGGGACACGGTCGAAGGCCTTGTCCAAGTCCACAAAGCACATGTAGACTGGTTGGGCAAACTCCCATGCACCCTCAAGGATCCTGCCAAGAGTATAGAGCTGGTCTACCGTTCCACGACCAGAACAAAAACCACACTGCTCCTCCTGAATCCGAGGTCCGACTATCCATCGTAGCCTCCTCTCCAGTACACCGGCAACACTGAGGAGTGTTAAGATAAATAAATATTATATTTTAAACAGACTGTATGAAATATCTTTAATTTAAAACCTTATTTTTTTTCAATTGAAAGTATTTTCTCCACACAATTATTATTAATTTCTTCAATAAATTAATCAGGAACTAAAAAAAAACTTATAGGGGAACTGCCCTTTCTTTTTTTAATGTTGTCAATCGTTCACAATCATTATGAGGGAAAAGAACACACGTCTTTTTTTTATTAGGATTTAAAAAATGATACAAATTGCTTGAAATATGTGGCTAATGGGAGTCACCATTGTAACCTTCAAAGCACTCTAAAATAATTTCAAAACTCTCCATCGACGTTTTATGTACACACTGCAAGTCTATATATAATGTAGTAACAGACACATTCATAACAATATGTAATATGTACACTATTTACCGTATTCTTCAGCGCATGTATCTTTGTTTCCATAGCAGCGCACATCCGACTGCTGCCGACAAATGTTTGTTCCTACTTCCGGAATCAAACATGTGTGTGTTCTAACCATGGCAGAATTTATAACAGATAACAAAGACGACAATTTTTGGACAGATGAGGATTCATAACCTTATTTTTTTGAAGCTAAATATACTGAGGATGAACTAATGCTTTTAGTAGCCAGCACCAAGGAAGAGTGAGACGTTGGAGCAGACGGAAGCCGACAAAGTGAGGTGAAAGCGATTTTGACGCTATAATTATGGAACTTGGAGACAAGCTATTTCGACATAAATGGATTGCTTACCCAAAATCAACAGGAAACGTCCCCGGCCAGCTGGACCAAACAGTCGAGTGAGTCACTTTAATATCGACCATGATACACGCAGCACGACATATCAGTCAGTACAGATTTGTGCATTACAAATTCAAACGTGTTTTGTGTTGACATAGAAGCTAGCTTATCTCTTGCCATAGTTAGCTTTTACAACTAATATCGAGGCAAAGCGATGTGTTACTACGCTGAAAAAAATAGTTCCTCGGTGCTCGCTCTAACAATAACAATGTCGCTATAGCTTGGTTATTATACAGGTTATGGAACGTAAATGAAGTATTGTTGACGGTTTTTGAATGCATTTTTAAATTGATTTAGAGGTAGAATTGATTGCTCCCATTAGCTGCATTGCTAGAAAAATAGAAGAATAGAATAGAATGGACTTTATTGTCATTATATGTGCACATAACGAGATTAAGGACTCCAATTTAAGGTGCGGTAGTGGGAACAAATATGGGGTAAAAATAAATTACACAACAGTTAATAAAGAAAAAACTAACAATTGAAATAAACAGACTACTATCCACTAAAAATAATAAGCAATCCTGTACAATATACAAAACACTATAGAAATACAAAATACTGTACAATATACCGAACAAGACAAGAGTACCGGAGTAATAAATAACAACCAGTGTCGGACGTATTGCACTCGAAGGGTGATATTGCACAGTAGGGTATTAGGGTAGGATATTAGCCACCTAGAACGAGTCGATTTTTACAAAAAAAATAAACTTTTTGTCTTCTCGTCCCTCATAATGATTGGGAACG
Source organism: Entelurus aequoreus (assembly GCF_033978785.1). Taxonomy (NCBI): domain Eukaryota; kingdom Metazoa; phylum Chordata; class Actinopteri; order Syngnathiformes; family Syngnathidae; genus Entelurus; species Entelurus aequoreus. The sequence continues at coordinate 67,830,693 of NC_084741.1, read as the reverse complement.
ATGGGCAAAATTCCAAAAAAACTGCAGTTCCCCTTTATCCATCCATCCATTTTCTACCGCTTGTCCCGTTCGGGGTCGCGGGTATCCGAGGTGGTTTGAAATACAAATCCGTGAACCACAATAGAAAAAGGAGAGAGTGTGGAATCCAATGAGCCAGCTTGTACCTAAGTTACGGTCAGAGCGAAAAAAGATGCGTCCTGCACTGCACTCTAGTCCTTCACCCTCACGTTCCTCATCCACGAATCTTTCATCCTGGCTGAAATTAATGGGGTAATCGTCGCTTTCTCGGTCCGAATCGCTCTCGCTGCTGGTGTAAACAATGGGGAAATGCGAGGAGCCTTTCAACCTGTGACGTCACGCTACTTCCGGTACAGGCAAGGCTTTTTTTTTTATCAGCGACCAAAAGTTGCGAACTGGAGCCTATCTCAGCTGCATTCGCGCCTTTAATCAAATTAATTTATAGACATGTCATCAAACAAAATAAATAATACATAACGTAATTCATTATCAAATCAAATTTTCCATTTAAAAAGTTTTTCACAAAAATAGAGAATTTACTAATAAAGCTTCAGATGATAATTCCGCAAATGGTTAATAATGGCGGTGCTAATATATGTAATTAGTTGAATGAAATCATCTCTCTATTAGTCTTTTGGCATAGTAAAGGCCTCCTGGAAAGAGATTAATGAGCAATTATATATGCATGGCATTTTGGATCTGTCTTTTTTCCCTCCCCTCAAAAATATTTGGCATGCGAGCCTTCAATTCTACATGTCATGTCATCCACCTGCCACATGGTGGTGCTGTGCCTCCCTAAATATAAAACACAGGAGGAGGGGAAAAAAAACCACCACTCCTTTCTCTCTCTCCACCACTTGTGTGTGATTGTTGCCTCATTTCAACAATTGTGTCTTTCCATCATTACACCATCCACCTCCATTTGTTTCATCTCAACCCGCTGTGAGGAAAAGGTCCCACTTCTTTGACTCCCTCCCCCTTTTCATTTGAACGGATGCCATTATCCCGCCAGTGTCGTGTTCTCCCTCAGCAGGTCGCAGGCAGACATCTGATAACCTCTGCTAGAGGCAGGGAATTTACAGCATGGAGGTGCACAGCCTGTGTCAGTGTGAAGGGAGCGCGCCCTCAGTGTCGGCCCGCACACATGCAGGTCTATTCCATAGTGGAGTAACGACACAGTGTGTGTGTGTGTGTGTGTGTGTGTGCCTGAGGACACACACACATTTATATACGGTATATAGACGACCTCCATGACATATACGCTCATTAATGCATGCAGCGTCACTTTATGGCAACTAGAACATTGCAATTCACTGTTGGCGCCCACAGTTGGAATGCTAAGTCGAAATGAATTCATTGATCACAACATACCACAGAAACACCCTTTATTCAGGGGTTGGCAACCCAAAGTGTTGAAAGAGACATATTAGACCAAAAATACAAACAAAAAAATCTGTCTGGAGTCGCAAAAAATTAAAGGCCTTCAATGAGTTAGTGTTTTTCAACGTGTTTTGAGCCCAGGCACATTTTTTGCATTGAAAAAATGCGGAGGCACACCCATACTTGCCAACATTGTCCCGTCTTGTCTCCCTGTAACGTATGTCTGCTCTTAGTGGGACTGTGCCGGAAATGACATTTCAGTTGTTATGTGTCTTGTACATGTTAAAGAATGGACAATAATAAAGCATCTTGAATCTTGAACTTGATGCAGTTTAATGTTGATTAACGTGGACCCCGACTTAAACAAGTTGAAAAACGTATTCGGGTATTACCGTTTAGTGGTCAATTGTACGGAATATGTACTGTACTGTGCAATTTACTAATAAAAGTCTCAATCAATCAATCAATCAAAAAAAGCACTTCATATGTAGAAAGGTTTTGTTAAGAAACCATTCTGAGCCTTATCTTATTTAGTTTTTATTTTATATATGTCATACTTGCCAACCCTCCCGTTTTTACCGGGAGACTCCCGGTATTCAGCGCCTCTCCCGATAACCTCCCGGCAGAAATTTTCTCCCGACAAAACTCCCGGTATTCAGCAAGAGCTGGAGGCCACGCCCCCTCCAGCTCAATGCGGACCTGAGTGGGGACAGCCAGTTCTCACGTCCGTTTTCCCACAATATAAACAGATTGCCTGCCCAATGACGTCATAACTGTAGAATGATCGAGGGCGAGTTCTTGGTTTCTTATGTGGGTTTATTGTTGGGCAGTTTCATTAACGTCCTCCCAGCGCGGTAACAACACACAACAACAGCAGTCACGTTTAGTCTACCATAAAGCAGTCCGTCTGCCGTAAATAGCAATGTTGTGACACTCTTAAACAGGACAATACTGCCATCTACTGGATAGCCTCCAGAACACTGAAATTCAAGTATTTCTTTTATTTATATGTATAATATATATATATATATATATATATATATATATATATAATATATATATATATATATATATATATATATATATATATATATATATATAGTTATACAATTCACTTAAAGTCAAGTATTTCATACATATATACATATATATATATATATATATATATATATATATATATATATATATATATATATATATATATATATATATATATATGAAATACTTGAGTTGGTGAATTCTAGCTTAAATATATTCCCCTCTTAACCACGCCCCCAACCGCACCCCACCCTTCCACCCCACCTCCCGGTATCGGAGGTCTCAAGGTTGGCAAGTATGTATATGTTGACCACATTAACCCTGGGAATGGACCCTGTGTGTATATGTATGTTATGTCATTGTTAACAAATTTGGTAAATAAATAACCAAAAAATTTATTATTTTGTTGTTTTCTTACTGTACCGAAAATGAACCGAACCGTGACCTCTAAAACGAGGTACGTACCGAACCGAAATTTTTGTGTACCGTTACACCCCTAATATTTAATGGACCACAATGTAAACAAGCCTTTTGGCTTTTTGTGCCATCCATTTGCCTTTTTAAAGCATTACAGCAGGGGTGTCAAACGTACGGCCCGAGGGCCGGATCAGGCCCGCGAACAGGTTTTATCCGGCCCGCGGGATGAGTTTGCCAAGTATAAAAATTAACCGGAAATTTTTGAATGAAAGAAACAGCTGTTCTAAATGTGTCCACTGGATGTCGCAATAGCAACAACAATTTTTTGTATCTTTGTAGATGACGCTACATATGTACAAAATAAAGCACATGATGTTAGTGCACCAGTCGAGGTAAATGATCCAACTACATAAATAACATCCTGTAATTTGATTTTGATTAGGGATGTCCGATAATGGCTTTTTGCCGATATCCGATATGCCGATATTGTCCAACTCTTTAATTACCGATACCGATATCAACCGATACCGATATCAACCGATATATACAGTCGTGGAATTAACACATTATTATGCCTAATTTGGACAACCAGGTATGGTGAAGATAAGGTACTTTTTAAAAAAATTAATAAAATAAAATAAGATAAATAAATTAAAAACATTTTCTTGAATAAAAAAGAAAGTAAAACAATATAAAAACAGTTACATAGAAACTAGTAATTAATGAAAATTTGTAAAATTAACTGTTAACGGTTAGTATTATTAGTGGACCAGCAGCACGCACACTCACGTGTGCTTACGGACTGTATCCCTTGCAGACTGTATTGATATATATTGATATATAATGTAGGAACCACAATATTAATAACAGAAAGAAACAACCCTTTTGTGTGAATGAGTGTAAATGGGGTGGGTTGGTGCACTAATTGTAAGTGTATCTTGTGTTTTTTATGTGGATTTAATAAAAAAAAAATTAAAAAAAATGATGATACTGATAATAAAAAAAACGATACCGATAATTTCCGATATTACATTTGAACACATTTATCGGCCGATAATATCGGCAGACCGATATTATCGGACATGTCTAATTTTGATATAATTTTTTTATCTTGATTAACACCAATGAGTTGACTGATGAACATTATCACATCATTTATTCAGAAAATATAAATAACGACAAATAAACTATTAATCGCAACATGTAAGTGTAAAAAAAACAAAACAACAACATTATGATTTTTACAATTTCAGAATGTGCTTGTTCTATTTTTAAACAAAGAAAACAATCTGAAGTTGTCTTTATTTTTAAGTTATCGTGCCGTGATTCTACCAGTCCGGCCCACTTGGGAGTAGATTTTTCTCCATTTGGCCCCCCCATCTAAAATGAGTTTGACACCCCTGCATTACAGGGATTCAATTCTTTAAGATGTCAATAAACATCTCAATCAATCAATCAATCAATCAATCAAAATAACCTCCACGTTTAATACGAGGCTAAGGAATGTTCAAATATTAGCAACACAGTTGGGAGGTTCCATTGTGTGATGCGTGACATTGGCACAATCTGTGTGAATCATTTGGAAGTTCTTTGCTCAACATTTGGTAGCAAAAAAAAAAAAAAAGTTTCTGGCTGTACAAAACATCAGCATTGGCGCGAGTGCTCGTCTCTCAGCAAGACACAATAAGGAGGAGGAGGCGCGATACGCCGCATTGCATCACGAGCACAGCCTCTGACATTATTTACACAAACACCAAGCTCAGCCGAGTGACCTTTGACCCGCTGCTGTTCCTACCCAACCCACTCAGACACACACTTACGCACACATGCATATTTAACAGGTAGGCACAAATGAAGTGCAGCTTAGTGGGAGAGCAGAAAGCACTTCAGCGGAATCGAGTAGAGTTTTTTTGTGCATGTCTTTTTTTTTTCTTTCTCTGAGTGCACATTTCAAGTTAACAAGTGAAAAGGTCACCGTTGTTCCTTTTGGGCGGATCAATGCGAGAAGCAGCCTGTTAGTTACACATGTATACCTCCTTCTATCCTCCACGACGTGACCAGCCAGCCAACCATACACCACACCAGCGCTCTCCCACAGGGCTCGGAGGAGGTGGAGGGATGGATGGATGGATGGATGGATGGATGGAGTGGGAGTAGAGAAAGAGGAAGGAAACTGTCGGAAAATTACTGCAGATGCACTTCAGCTTCAAGTTGGGAAAACTGTCAGGGTATTTGACGCATGGATAGCAACAACCTAAAGATACCTACATTTTGGATCAAGGGCGCTGTACAGTATAGACTTAGACTCAGACTAACTTTATTGAGCCACAAGGGAAATTGCTCTGCACAGTAGCTCAGTTACAAAGGATGGAAAAGGTAAGGATGGAAAGGATAATGCAGGTATAAAGTAGACTAAAAATGAACCATCGTAGCAATATAAAATAGAACATATGTAATATTTACATATTAAATACACAGTATATAATATATACTGATATATTATTGTTTTGTATGATATATACAATATATAACAAATCCCAATTACCATGTAACAGCTGCAGCATAAAATAGAGAATAGATCCAGCAGAAAATATACATTACAAACAAAGAGAGGTAGCTACTCAGTGGTTAGAGTGTCCGCCCTGAGATGGGTAGGTTGTGAGTTCAAACCCCGGCCGAGTCATACCAAAGACTATAAAAATGGGACCCATTACCTCCCTACTTGGCAATCAGCATCAAGGGTTGGAATTGGGGGTTAAATCACCAAAAATTATTCCCCGGGAGCGGCCACCACTGCTGCCCACTGCTCCCCTCACCTCCCAGGGGGTGAACAAGGGAATGGGTCGAATGCAGAGGACAAATTTCACCACACCTAGTGTGTGTGTGACAATCATTGGTACTTTAACTGTAACATGGACGCGGTCAGGTAATAGACAAATATCATCTATTGCTGTATGGCGAGTGATTATACAGCTGCATGGAGTGCGGAATGAAGGAGTTCTTGAATCGAACACTGTGGGAACAAATAGTATAACTCTGGTATGACTTGAGCACGTTCATTAACCTTTCATCATGATCCAGATGCTGGTCCGGCCGTCCATCCATCCATCCATCTATCTATCCGTCCATCCATCCCGAGGGTGATCCCGAGTCGATACAAGGCCAGCTGGGAGACAGTCTCCCCAACGTGACCTCCTACCAGCCAGACGTACCCTAAACACCTCCCCGGGGAGGCGTTCGGCGTGGCATCCTGACCAGATGCCCGAACCACCTCATCTGGCTCCTCTCGATGTGGAGGAGCATCGGCTTTACTCTGAGCTCCTCCTGCATGACAGAGCTTCTCACCCTATCTCTCAGGGAGAGCCCCGCCACCCGACGGAGGAAACTCATTTCTGCCGCTTGTACCCGTGATCTTGTCCTTTCGGTCGCTTAACCCAAAGCTCAAGACCATAGATGATGATGGGAAAGTAGATCGACCGGTAAATTGAGAGCTTCGCCTTCCGGTCCAGCTCCTTCTTCACCACAATGGATCGATGAAGGGTCCGCATCATTGCAGACAATCACGATCCACTCTTCCCTCACTCCTGAACAAGACTCAGATGTACTTGTACTCCCCCACTTGGGGAAAACATCTCGTCCCTAACCCGGAGACGGCACTGCACCCTTTTATGGCCGCGAACCATGGACTCGGACCTGGACGTGCTGACTTTCATCCCTGCTGCTGGTAAGGATCTAAAATAAGTGCTAAATTTGCACTTCCCACAGCTAGCAACACCAATGTATATAATAACATCAATGAAGGACTTATCTTCTTTCTAATCCTTTTTGGACATGTTGAAATGTGAGACTGCACGTGTGATGTGCCGCTTTGTGCTTAAAATCACTGACTCACTCAGTAACAAAACAACGAGCTACCTAACAGACTAACCAATCAATAGTCAGCCTAGTTTTAACAAAGAAACAAACGACCAAGCGACGACCAAAACAATAATTTCTTAATGAAGGTTTATTTGTACAGCACCCATACAACATCACAATGGTGCCCGCGGTCCTTTACAGCAGTGGTCCCCAACCTTTTTGTAGCTGCGGACCGGTCAATGCTTGAAAATTTCTCCCACGGACAAATTAAAAAAAAAAAAAAAAAAATGTTTGTATTGTATTTGTTGTATTTCTTTATGGAAATTTTTTTTTTTTTTTTTTTTTTTTTTTCCATAAAGAAATACAACGATGTGTGTTTACGGACTGTATACCTGCAGACTGTATTGATCTATATTGATATATAATGTATATATTGTGTTTTTTATGTTGATTTAATTTAAAAAAAAAAAAAAAATGTTTTTTTTTTTTTAAAATTTCTTGTGCGGCCCGGTACCAATCGGTCCGGTGGTTGGGGACCACTGCTTTACAGGACAAACAGGTTAAAAACAAGCAAGAACAGGGCACAAATGTTTAAAATACTTGCATATTAAAACAGTTTTGTGCATCTGTTAAGCACTTTAAATTGCCTTGTTTATGAATTGTGCTCAACAGATTGAACCACCTTGATTGAACAATTAAATAAATTGCGTTCATCTTGAGATAGATAGATGCAAAATTATTATTGTGTTCGGACTGAGTTTTTTGTGTAAGAGAGGTTTCTTACCTGCTAACACCATGCACTGGGATGAGGGGCCACACATGCGTCGGCATACCTGGGACGCTGTCCTCCATCGGCAATGCCAAGGCGGAGAACAGGTATGGCCGGGCCGGGGAACTTTATTTTGAAAGTTTTCCCGACCCCCTCAGCTGTTTTTAGACATGTCAAATCAGGAAGCCACAACAGCTCTCACAAAGGCTGGAGTGTCAGCAGGTAAGAAAACTCTTTGTCTGAACACATCATTTTGGTCCATTGATTGAACAATCGACAAAGCAACATCCATCCATCCATCCATTTTCTACCGCTTGTCCCTTTCGGGGTCGCGGAGGGTGCTGGAGCGTACAAATTAAATCCGCAACTGAATAACCAAACTAATTACCTAACGACCAACTAACCAAAACGATGTACTTTAAGTATATTACTACTACCTTCGAACAAAACAAAAAACTACATATCAACCCACCTACTGTACTGTACCTTTACCAACTAACTAACTAATGGCAAACTAACAAGCAGACTGACCCAATAACCTTCAATAGCCAACTACGAGCTGACGTGGTAGCAACCTGCCTACCAACCTGACTGACATTACTGACAGACCAACTAACAACAAACTATCTACCGAACTAAGAACGGAAGAAACAACAAAAAAACAACTTGATTGAACGATTGATCCCCGCGACCCCGAGAGGGACAAGCGGTAGAAAATGGATGGATGGAAGAAGGATTGATAAACCAACAAACTACCAACCTGACTGAACCTTCCCACCTAATGACCAACATGTACCTAACGATGTACCAAATAAGTGTCAATACAACTACTACTGTTTCAATGTCCATTTCTCTGATGATGCAATTGTTGATGACTGAAGTGCTGATATCAACCCCAGTGTTACCCACACATTCATTTATTTGTGGCGGCCCCGCCACGAAAGAATTACGTCCGCCACAAATAAAAATTAAAAAAAATTAAAAAATAAATATATATATATATATATATATTTTTTTGTCCTGTCCAGCTTCTCAGGCAAATCATATAGTTGATGTAGATGCCCATATAGGCTGTTCAGATGTACTTTACAAAAGAGACGTGTAGGATACTTCTCTTGTTACCTTATTTGTATTTGACCACTACAGTTTTCTGTTTATTTGTTACTGACTGTGGCAGGACACCTCTGCCTCTGTTTCACTTTATGTTGCTGGTAAATAATATGGTTGTAGTAGTAGGCTAAAGTAAAATTATTTAGTATGCACTAATTAAAGGGGCAGAGCTTTAAGAGACATTTTAGCTTTTATATTTTATAAGATATATTTTTTGTAAGAACCACAATTAATAAATATATTTCAGTGAATAACTTATTGTTCATATCTGTATATAAATATGTACATAAAGTGTTGTAATTGGGGAAAATGTTGCATATTTAAATTCTTTTTTTTTTTTTTTTAAAGAAGGGCTAAAATGAACAAACAAGGAACATAATAAACAACAACACAAGTTATAATTGACGGATGGATCTGAAGTTGATCTCGGGACTATTGTGTTAACAGTTTTTTAAAAAATTACGATTTATTTTTTAACACTTTACTGAGCAGGACCCTTTTGGATCCCCAATAATTTTAGTGGGACTTTTTTTTTTTTTAAGTGTCGTTGCTGAAAAAAAAAAAATACATTAAAATCAGTGTTGTTATGAGTTATGTTATGAGCTCCAATTATTATAT